>NC_088880.1:19393322-19693322 GCF_032884065.1 Artemia franciscana | reverse complement strand
TCATATAATTTCGAAAAAACTGAGGTGAGCGTAATTGGTCGAACGCCATTGAAACCCCCCTCAGCGCCCTTCTTCTGAATATGGGGAATAGACTCAAGAGCCTCTGCGGAAAGTGGAGGTAATGCCTGGACAAGCTTGGCGATGTGTTTGTTGAAATCATTAGCATTTTCAATACTAGGGTCAAAAAGCTGAAAATCAATATTACTAATTAGCTTGCCAGAAAGTTTTTTAACTAGATCATACCACTTCTTGGGTTTATAATTAAAAATATCCTTCATGGTATTTTTATAGTACTTGGCAGCTGCTTTTAGAATTTGTTTTTTTTTATCATTTTACGCATATGGTTGGCTTCATCTTTTTTACCATTACAAAGTAAACGAATTTTGTCTTTGATCTTGGCTTTTAGAGGTTCATAGCGTAGGGTCTATCATTTGAACAGTTTTTAGTGTTCTTTTCGGGGAAAGATTCTTCGTAATTATCAGATAGATTCCTTTGAAAGATTTGAACTTTAGAATTGACATCAGGAGTGGCTAGGGCCTCAGACCAGCGCTCTTCAGAAATCCAGGAACCGAAACTGAGAATACCTTTGTCGGTTAGTGGGCGATGCAGCGTTTCAGTGATTTTGTATTCGACCTTGATTTGATCCAGTGGTTGCATTCTGAGAATATAATGATAGCTCCCTCCTAACGGTGGTAAGGCTTCTGTTTGATTGTTGAACTTATGCAAGTTAGTACAGATGGCATCTAAAGAGGAGCCTCCTTTGGTTGTGGGTATATTTACCACTTGCTTTAGGTGTAGACCTCTGCATAGGTATTCGAGTTTCAGTACATTGGCATCACCAAGGAGTAAAATCCCAGCGTTTGGGAATTTCGAGAGAGTGAAATCAGAATTGGCTTGAAGTTTTTCAACGAACTTTCGTCGAATCCCCGTATGCTGCCCTGGGGAGTAATAAAAATTACATACTAGGATATTAAACAGTGGACGAGGTGTACTTTCGGTTTAATACTTATCCACATGGTTTAATCTTAATCATCAATGCCGGGTCTTGTGATCAATTTTGGACTAAATTCCTCACGGCACAGCAAGAGAAGTCCTCCACCACGCTTACCAAGCGGGTGATCAGTTGGCTTCAGTTTTAAAAAAAAATTTGTAGCCCGAAGCTTTCAGGGAGTCAGGGTATTGCACTTGGACTACAGTTACGGCAACAATATGGGAATTTGTGAGATTCGCCTTAATAGCTAGTTCTGTCATTTTCTCGAAGTTGAGACTCTCTGCATTACGGAGCAAGAAATTTGGAAAATAGTATCTTGAACCAAACGAAGCAGAAACTGTTTTATTTTTTATTTTCGGGGCTCTAGGGGAATACTTTGGGTATGCTTGAAGAGTTAACGGGGGAGACTGTGGTGTCACAAATGAGGGTAAGACTGGAGGAAGTTTTAGGGTGGGAGCGGGGGAGGGACCAAAGGGCTGTCTGGATCATTATTCGGGAAACTAAACAGGGAAATGTCCCTGCCAAAATCCGATAACCTATCCCGCACATTCGAGGGGAAAGTCAGTGAGAGGCCGGTTCTTTAGTAGGGGGCTCTGCTGCTTGGAAGGAGGAATGGGTCCTTTGCGATCGGAGAAAACCGACTAGGGGGCCAGTCATTGCACCCCACCTTGCGAAGTTTTTTGGATGGGAATAAGGCAAAGGTTCAATCAGGCAAGGACTCGCAGGTTTATCGTGGACTAGCCTAGTTCGGAGGGAGAACTCTTGTCTGGGTATGGAAACGTGGGCGAAACTAGAAGTTCTGTCAACACAAGTTAAAATACTACATAAATCTACATGATCAAAAGAGCATTTGTTATTTCTACAACTTTTCGACCTAAAATCACTGCATACATGTAAATATTTGCACTTTCTTTTTCATTTTACAAAAAACCACTCTCAAAAAATCTACATAGTGTATGGAATTTGCAAGGTCGCTGTGTAACCTGACCTGCATTCACAGCATTCAAATTTTGGGTCACTTAATTAAATATCGGCTGCGGGCTATAATGCGTTGAACTTGGCACTAAAACAAGGTTATTTTCTAGTGATGAGGTATTGTAGGTACCGAGACTGCTATTATGCGGTAAATTTGGCACTAAAGCAAGGTCACTTGCATGTGTTGAGTCGCTGCTTGAATTTTGGTTAGGATAATAACAGTAGGCTGCGTTATTTTGTGACTATGTACTTGGTCACTTAGTTGATTTATTGTTGCAGCACTTATGAGTGAGTCTTCAATCAGCTTTTAGAATTGAGTACTGAGGGAACACTGGTTTTCGCGAAAAGAAGTCAATTCATGCTCCATTTTAGCTATGCGAGCCTGTCGAAGGGCAATTTCTGACTGAAGTAGTTTTTTTCATGGTTTTGCTTGGTCACTTCCTGATAGGAAGTTCTAGACTCAGGCGCGATTTTGTTGAGTTCATCTTGAATGTTTGAAGCTTTTTAATCTTTAGTTATCGAGTTAATCTTTAGCAGTTGTCGAGGCATTTGTGTGATCTCTGTAGGTAGCAAATTACTTAGTAATATGATACTTTTTAGACTGAAAGATGCTATAGACAAAGTTTAAGAGAAGAACAGTGTGATTTTAGAAAAGGTAGAGGATGTGTCGACCAAATTTTCACTCTAAGGTTAATAATTGAGAAGTGCCTGAGTTATCAAACACCTTTGGTCCTCAGTTTTATAGATCGCGAAAGCGTTCGATTCTGTTGATAGAAGAGCTTTATCAAAGGATTTCTCTTTGTATGGTATGCCAGACAAATACATTAAGGTGATTAGTGCTAGGTACGAGAATAATACAGCTGCAGTTAAGGTAGGAAATGAGGTTAGCAGCTGGTTTCATATTAAGTCAAGAGTTAAGCAGGGCTGTGTTCTGTCCTCTTTTATATGGATCGTTTTGATGGATTTTTTCTTCAGAAGCGCAGTTATGAAACTCATCTCAATTTCTTTTTAGACGCCTGAAGATACAGCTGATATACCCGTCTCTATGCAAGCAATATCTCAAAGTATCCAGGGTGACGTCATGTGGGAACGGCCTAGACCTCGTTTGAACACTATGAACTAATTCTAACTCCTTTTTGGACTAGAAAATTCGACGAAAGAAGTGATATCTTTGAATATTTTTTGAATCTTCGTTTGTTGCGATCGTGATACAAAGGAATTATTGCAAAAATCCGCTGAAAAAAAAATAAATCAAGACCTTTGAAAAAGCTTTTATTATGTGTTAATTTTTACTATCATTCGGTATATGCCAGGGAATTATATACGTTTCAACTAACATACAATGGCTAAGAATGGCTAACGCACATTTTGACAATTTTCTAACTATATTTGTCCACTTTTGGGGTAAGAAAATACTACTTAAAATGCGGGAAACACTTTAAATAAAAAAAATTATTATACTTTGGTTGACAGATTTATTTATTTTTATCCGGTAATCAAACGTTTTTAAAGTGTCTAATAAAATTTATCTTAAGATCTCTGTTTTTCTTTTATTCTTTGCATTTGGAACATAGACAAAGTGGCTGAGAGCAAATTACGCAAATTACTAGATTTAAAGGAAACAGGAATTTGCTGGGAGGTTGTAAAACGGAAGGTTTATAATAGATTGGGATGGAGGAGCAGCGTATGTAGTTGTGTTTGCCTCAGGCGGCTTGGTGCTGCAGTGACTTGTTAGTAGTAGTAGTAGTAGGAGTAATTTAAATTGTACAAAATTTTTGCAAAAGATTACCAAAGATTCTCCTTTTTGGCCAACAGTCTAGGGCTAAACGGAAAGTATGTCGTCCGTGGTTGGGGTGGGAGGATGTCATAAGAAAGATTTGAAGGAAATGTGAACTTCCTTGAAGGTTGTAAAGAGGCTTTGAGCAGATTGGGATGGAGGAGGATCTTGCGTAGCTGTATTGGCCTCAAGCGGCATGGTGCTGCGGTGAGTTGTTAGTAGTAGTAGCAGTAGTAGTAGTAATTTAGATCGTACAGAAATTTTGTCATCTTGTCTTTTTTTAACATTTTTAAAGTTTATTAATTTCTTTCAAATATGGAGAGTTTCAGACCTTTTCTAAAGATAATTTAACTATTTAAGTTTTTCTTAACAACTTTTGTATGGTGACGTTTTTTTTTTTGCAAAATTATTAATATACTTTCATTATGAATGGGGTGATGTAATCAGGGTTGCAGCGGTGGCTAGCAACCTAGCAAGAAACCATCAATTCCAACACTAAGAATTAGAATAGCCCATAACTACTAGAAATAGAGTCAGTTGTAAAAAGAAAGTGTACCATTATCATGATTGAAGCTCCAGCTGCAACCTAGCAAAAGGCGAACCCCAGTCCATAGTAACCAAAAGTTAACAAAGACGTTTTGAAACAAAACTGCCTAATGAGAAAAAAATTGCCCTCTGATAGTGATTCAGGAATGACTAATATTTTTTCCGTTCACTTTTATTGAGACGGTTATGACGACATTCATTATCTAGTATATCAAAATGTAGATTAAAGAAATATTGATTTTATTTTTAATTTTTTAATTACGAAAGGTCCTAGAAAAGAACAGATCATTGCATACAGTAACTGAAAGTTAATATAATAAAGCACGAACTCTATTCGAAGTAACCGAAAAATTAAAATAAGTCATCTTATGGAACATGGTGCAACACACGTATCTTCTGATAAGATAATGTGATGCTTGCATCTTTTATAATGCTGCTTCTCTATAGTATATTTGACTCGACTGCCTGATTCCTTTTTGTTTTATAGTAAAGAATGAACTCTAGCCCATAGTAACTGAAATATTAGAATTAATTATCTTGGTTTGATGATGCAACACACCTATCTTTTGAAAAGATTATAAAACAGAATGTTATTAAGACTGAATATTATATACAGGAAAAAACCCTTTATTACTGTTAAAAACTTTGGTAAGATTATATTCAACTGAAATAATGTTATACAAAAAGTAACCTCAGTTCGAAATCTATACAATTATTATTTAGATGTTATGGTTGTAGAGATAGTTGAAACCTAGCAAAGAATTACCACGGCATATAGTAACTGAAAGCTAAGATATTATAAGTATCTTTTGAACAGTTGCTTTTCTGGGGTATGGTGCCATATTTAACTTACTTAGATGCCCGATTCTTGAAAATTCCTCTTTTACTTTTCCAACTTAGAAAAACCCATATGCTCTTTCCTGTTTGTAATTGTTTTTGAAAAAAGTGCCTTGTTAATCATGATTACAGTCCTGTTTGCAGGGGTAACTGCAACCTAGTCAGGGATGAACACGATTACGAGAAAAACATGACGAATTGTGTGCGCATGAACGCAACTTTGACTAATATTTCAAATGATGGTGAATACTACACAATATTGTTGGAATATAGTGGCTCTCAACTCCTTGATTTTGGCAATGATCTAAAGCTGATATTATTATGAAACGATTAAAAAAGTCCCTAACTACTATGAAGAAAAGAAATTGCTACCCCAACCCATTGTCTTTACTGCACTGTGACTTGAACTCACATCCTTCGAATTCGAAAGAGAGCATCAAAGCCACTATACTGTGATGACTGATAATTTAGATTGTATTATTAAATATGTGATTAATATGGAGTGATAGAGAAAATGGAAAAGAACCGAAACCTTTTGCCCCTATTTCTGCAGATAGTCTTTGGAATTTCCTCAATTTCAGATTAAAATATGCAAAGTAAATTTTACTAAACATCTTACAAATATTACAGTTTTCTCAATAACACAGTTATTTGTAACAATTTCCTCAATATTTTTATAGTCAATTACATAAAAGGTCGTTACTTTCATTATAAATGGGGATGATGTAATCAGGGTTGCAGTGGTGGGTAGCAACCTAGCAAGAAACCATCAATTCCAACACTAAGAATTACAATAGCCCATAACTACTACAAATAGAGTCAGATGTAAAAAGAAAGTGTACCATTATCATGGTTGAAGCTCCAGGTGCAACCTAGCAAAAGGTGAACCGCAGTCCGTATTAGCCAAAAGTTAACAAACGTGTTTTGAAGCAAAACTGCCTAATGAGAAAAGAATTGCCATCTGATAGTGATTCAGGAATGACTAACATTTTTTCCGTTTACTTTTAAAATAAATATTTAATAGGAGGAGTCCCAGGGATCACGAGAATTATGGGCTAATACCTTTAGCGACTTTACTTGGCAAAATCTTAGAAAATTATTTATAAAGCCGGTTAAATGGTTGGCTAGAGGGTTTTGTAATTATGAAGGAGGAAGATGGAGGTATTAGAAAAGGTTATAGTAGTAAGGATATAGTGTTTGTTTTATGTGGGTTAATTAAAAAATATACTAAGTATTTTTTTACTTAAAAAAGGCGGTTGATAACGTTAATGGATTTCATCTTTAAAGAGTCTTGAAGATGCGGGGCCACCTCCCTGTTTTGTTCGTTTGTTTTTAAATATGTATTCTAAAACTAATGCAATAGTACGAGTACCTTGGTCGGGATTTTCTAAGCTTTTAAAGTTAAGAAAGGAGTAAAGAAGGAAAGCGCCTTGTCACCTTGATTTTTGTGTCTTTTCATTAATGTCATGGTTGAATTAAAAAAAAAAGGACTCCAACAGTGAGTTTAGGTAATAAAAACTTCTGAGTTTTGTTGTTTGCGGATGACACTGCTCTTGTGGTAAATTTGGCACATGATTTACACAGGTTACTAGATCTAACAGAAGATTATCTAAATATGGTGCCTTCAGGTAAATATTCAGAAATCAAATGTGGTTATATTTAACAAGAGAAATAATAAATGTGAAAATAGATTCTGATTTGAAGGGGAGGAGGTTCAGGTCGTGGATAAAATAAAGTGTTTCGGAAATATGTGGCGGAGGGGGCCATTCCAGCTCAAAAGACAATCCCTATAAGAAATCAACAAAATGTGCTCTTTGCAAGTCCTCCAGTCATCCATGCTGCAGCTTCAAGTACCTTGTGGCTCAATCCCTATTAAAGCAGATACCAAGACAATGACGTGTCCTATATAAATTCTATCATGGAATATAAATGGCAAAGTCGCTGATAAAATTTCAATTTTGAGCCAATTATTCAAAAAATATGATGCGGTATGTCTTCAAGAACATTTTCTTTCAACAGATAAGAAAGAGCTTCTAAAAATTTCACCCGATTGCCTTGTATTTTTCTCCCCAGCAATATATATGGCAGCACGTGGACGCCCCTTATGTGTCCTTGCCTTTCTGACTACTTCCACATGGAATCAGATTGAATCTGGCGATCATATTCTTGCAATATCTTGCCTGGATATTTCGATAATAAACATTTACCTCCCGACGAATTACCCCAATGAAAACTCTGATTCATAGTTTCTAAGTGCTTGAAAAATTGTGCTTACTCGTCAAGAAAGTGGAGAAGTCATCTGATTCTCGCGCTTTAATCATTGGTGACTTTAATTGTGACTTGACACACTAAACGCTCCCAAGGAGTCAGTTGCTCTGAAGCTCCATTCCACCATTTTACTCTAGTTGAAAAAGATGAAAATTTTAATCATATAAGCACTACTTCCTCAACGTCGAACCTCGATCATATTGTCTCTTCTTTTCCCTTAAACCAGGCCACAGTCTTGCGTGAAGGCTTTTGCTCTGATCCCCTTTCGTTCTGTGTATATATAGAGTGCATTAATGCTATCAAAACTTCTAACTTCAAAAAGTGGTTCGATATCCAAGATTGGAGCCACATTAATCGCCAGTCATTTATGTTAGAGTGTGACTCGCTAATTAATAAAATCAAGGTTCCATTCCATCTCCTTAGCCCCGACTACAGTTCTTATCTTAGTGAGCGTGAGATTGAAATTCAGATTACCAGTTATTTTGCGGAAATGAATCACGGATTTCGATGTGCAGAGCTTATTGCGTTTCCAACTAGACGTGTCCGCAAAAAATCAGTAGGCCTAGTGACTGATTGGTCAAAAAGCTTAAATCTTGTTTCAGCATGTGAATCAGCTAAGCTATGGCTCCGAATTTGGAATGAATGTGATAGATCGCGTTCTGGAATAGTAAACAATTTGCGTTTAAGAACAAAAAAAAATGCAAGATCTCTTAAGGACCACAAAATCATGTTGATACAAAAAAAAATGTCGACAATATAGCGAGTGATCCTTCTGTTTTGTGGAAAAGTCTTAAACGTTCCGAGTGTAACTCTGCTTGTAATATTTCTGAAATTAAGTGGGTTGATTATTATAAAAGTAAGTTTTCGCCACCTGATCTGTCAAGCGAAAGTAAATTTGAAAAAGAGCTTGACACTATTTTGGCTAAATTCCAGCAGTCTACCATTGTAGTTACTACTTCTGATGTAAAGCTTGCTTTAAGAAAGATCAAGAAAAACATCCACTGGTGTTGATCTGGTCTCCGCTCTCCGCTAAACATTTCGGAAATGCTAGTGATTTGCTTGTTATTGCTGTTGTTCCAAATGCCAATTTCTTCAGGTATGGTGCCACAACAGTTTTGCATTGGCCAGATCCCTTCTTTTCACAAAAAGGGAAAAAAGATCTTGAAGATTGTCAATCATACCGCCGGCCTATAACCGTTTCGTGAGCCTCGTTCAAAATTTTTAAGTCTATTCTTCTCAGTGAAATTTCTTGTAAGTGTTAGGCTCCTCCGCATCAGTTTGGTTTACAGAAAGAATTAAGTCGGGAGCATGCTCTTTATGCCCTTTTTAATGTTAAATAGCTGGAGCATTTGATTCGTGTGTATTTGCCCAGAATTTGTCAGAAGCTATGAAAAGAGGGCTTGGTTCTTCTATTATTAAATGTCCCCATTATGTGTATAGTCATCTTAAAGCTAAATAAAAGGGGGTTCGAATCTTTTCAATATTTTTCCCCAAAGTCACCGGATCAAAATTCTGAGATAACCATTTTATTCGCCATAGTCGAAAAACCTAGTAACTATGCCTTTGGGGACGACTTACTCCCCCGCAGTCCCCGTGGGAGGGGTCGCAAGTTACAAACTTTGACCTGTGTTTACATATAGTAATGGTTACTGGGAAGTGTACGGACGTTTTCAGGGGGATTTTTTTGGTTTGGGAGGGAGAGTTGAGGTGGGGGGGGGTACGTGGGAGGATCTTTCCATGGAAAAACTTCTCATGGGGGAAGAGACTTTCAATGAAGGGGGCGCAGGATTTTTTAGCATTATTTAAAAAAACAATGAAAAAATAAATATGAGAAGTTTTTTTCTACTGAAAGTGAGGAGCAGCATTAAAACTTAAAACGAGCAGAAATTATTGCGCATATGAGGGGTTATCTCCTCGTAATACCCTGCTCTTTACGCTAAAGTATTTTTAGTAATTTCAACTATTTATTCTACGGCCTTTGTGATTCAAGGGTCATTCTTTAGGAATTGGGACAGAATTTAAGCTTTAGTGCAAAGAGCGAGGTATCGACGAGGGGGTGAACTCCCTCATATACGCAATAAAAACATACGAATATAGAAGTTCACTGCGTAAGTTAATTCGTAAATTACGTATATTTTTTACTAATGAAAATGTTCGTAAAAAATTAAAAGTTCTAGTTGCCTTTTTAAGTAATCAAATAATTGGAGGGCAACTAGGCTTCCTCCCTCTCTCCTTTTTTCTCAAAATCTTGCGATTAAAACTATGAGAAAGCCATTTAGCCAAAAAAAAAAATTAATATGCAAATTTCGTTTTAATTATTTATGTGCGGAGAGCCAAGATCAAAACATGCATCAATTCAAAAACGTCCAGAAATTAAACAAAAAAAAAGTTTTTTTTTTAAATGAAAGTAAGGAGCAACAACGAACAGAAATTACTCCGTATGTGAAAGAAGCTTTTCCTCCTCAACGCCCCGCTCTTTACGCTAAAGTTTGACTCTTTCTCTTAACTCTACATATTAAAACAGTTCTTAACATTAATTTTCAAGCCTATTCTAGCACCCTGAACTCACAAAACCTCTAAAAAATTCATTCATTTTGCTCACACTTTCAACAAATATTCTTAAATCATAAGCATAATCTAAGTCCAAGAGCGTTTTTCCTCCCCATTTGATGCCTTGGTCTCCAATCGACTTTCCTGTGCTCCTTAACATGAAGTCCATCAAAATGATCCATATAAAGGGGGATAGAACACAACCCTGCTTAACTCCTCATTTAATACAAAACCAGTTGCTAACCGCATTTCCTACCTTAACCACAGCAAAATTATTCTCGTACATAGCACAAATCACTTTAATGTATTTTTTTTGGTATACCATATAAAGATAAGACCTTTGCTTAAGCTCTTCTATCAACAGAATCGAAAGTTTGCTCATAATCGATAAAACTGAGGACCAAATGTGTTTGACAACGAAGAGACTTCTCAATTATTAACCTAAGAGTGAAAACTTGGTCGACACATCCTCTACCTTTTCTAAAACCGCACTGTTCTTCCCTTAAAGCTTTGTCTACAGCATCTCTCAGTCTAAAAAGTATCATATTACTAAATAATTTGCTACCTACAGAGACCAGACTAATTTCTCGACGATTACGAGACTCACTCTTGTCATCTTTTTTATACAGTGGTTTAATTAAGGTTTTCCTAAAATCATTAGGCACTTCCCCTTTTTCAAAAATCATATTCATAGTCTTCAGTAGCTTATTTCTAACCTCAGAGCCACCATATTTAAGAAACCTTTTTATCACACTATCAGCACCTGGAACCTTATCATTTTTTAATCATTTTAGTACTGTCGCTAATTCTTCCTCACAAAACAAATCTTCCTTCACATCCAAGGTATCACAAACTTTTTCATTTTCATCTATATCTTTTCCTGCAACTGTATCTCATTTTAGCACATTCTCAAAATGTTCTTTAACTTTTTCCTTATCACTAATTGTGGCCCCATTCCTATCTTTAACTGGGACTAATCCGGATTGACTACACCCTTTTAATTTGTTAATTTGCCAGTATAATATTTTACTATCATGTCGTCTAGCTGCATCTTCCAGATCCTCAGCAATTTTATCCATGGCCTCCACTTCACATCTCCTTATTTCATATTTTAATGCTTTCTCCACTTTCTTTATGTTCCTTTTGTTTTCATACGACCTATCTCTCAAATGATTCTTGTACACACCCTTTCTACTCCCGGTTAAACATAAGGCTTTTTCACTAATATTCCTAGTTGCAGTCTTAACACTCTTCCTAAGACAACATCAGCAACTTTACAAATTGTTTGTGAAACAATTTGTGAGTAGTCTCAAAGTAATCACAATTACAGACTAGTCTCAATGACAAAATTTTGGCTGAGAATTGCTCAGTTGCTGAATGATAGGTTTCTTAAGGCATCTTATGAAGATTTACTATAACAGGGGCAAGAAGATCGTAGCTACTAAAGATAAAAGACATCTTAGATGAAACAGGGATTTCCTTTGTTTGGAATGAAAGTAGAGGACCAATAGATATAAATACAAATTGGGAGAATGAGATTAAGATCGCAGTAGAGAACCAAATGATCGAAAAATGGAGTGAGGAGCTAAAGAAATCGAAAATATTAAAATTTTATAAGGAGGTTATGGTAGTTTATGGGCAGAAGTTCTACTTTAATCCGTATTTACCAGCTAAATATCTGAATTTGAGGATGCTCAGGGCTAATTACCATCCATTTAGCGCAAGGTTTAAAAGACAGTCAAAAGAAAGAAGACGGGAAGAAGACAAGTATACTTGCCCGCTTTGCAAAGTTAAGGAGGATGATTTGGTGCATTGTTTGAGCTGGTGCCTGGGCTATCTAAAGGATATTTGGAAAGACTGAGTTGATGCTTCCAGATGTCTTAAATAGTACATTACCAAAGTTTATTTTTAGAATGGCGAGGTGTCTGGAGATCACGTTTACTAAAAAAAAAATCCTAGTATTATGTAGATGTAGTGTTTCAATTAAGTGTTTTGTAATGATCACTGATGTACGTTTATTAGCACTATGTATGAAGTCCTAGTATTAGATAAATGCAGTATTTCATTAAAGTGTTTTCTGATGATCGCTGATAAAATTCATAATATTTGTTGTTTTTTTTGTTCATGGCCGTATTTTGACTTTAAATTACACTTTATCTTTAACTTTCTTGTAAAAATTGAGAATTTTAAATTTCAATTCAATTGTCAATTTTTTCAAATTTCATGAATAGAAACTACAGTTAGACTTTGCAATCCGTACAGTTTTGTAGCGAGTAACAAAAGGCGAAAAATATGAGTGGCAAGAGAACTTGGAAATGTTATCCAAAACGCCTAAATGATCGTCAGAGCCTGAACACTGTATTGGGAGAGAGAGAAAGAGAGAGAGAGAGAGAGAGAGAGAGAGAGAGAGAGAGAGAGAGAGAGAGAGAGAGAGAGAGAGAGAGATCGGTATATTTAAAAACTATCGTAGCATTGCTAAATTCAGTTTTTTCACAAAAATCATACATTTAAACAAAAATCACACACTACGACTACGACGTAACGATTAGTTCGTACTTTAGGGGGTACAAGTTTATTTTGTAACCGAGTTCGGCTATTGGGAGGGGCTGGTTCGGGTAGTATCGATCGGTGGCTCTTATTGGCTAGGACGGATTTTCCAAATTGCTGGATAAGGTGTTCAAGCCGGGATTTAAGTGGGGATAAATTTAATTTAGTGAGGGCTTGATCATAGGGTATGTCACGGTTTCGGAGTATAATCCTTGTTGCTCTTTTCTGGACGCACTCTATGTCGCGTAATAGGTATGCTGTGCGGATAGCAGATGGACCCCACACCGGGCACGCGTACTCAAGCAACGGGCGAACATAACACATGTAGGCTTGGAGAAGACTTTCAGTATCACACCCAAAACGCCTCATTTTGGTAAGTGTCTGAAGGCTTGCATTAGCCTTGTGGACGGTTAAATTAAAATGGGCACTGAAACTACAGTCACTAGTGAAAGTTACTCCTAAGATTTTTATTTCGCTCACAATCGGGAAAGGGACTAGAGACACGTCTAAATTCCGCTTCAGAGGGTTGAAACGAATTATCTTCGACTTGGCTACATTAATGGTAAGATCATGACTTGAGCATTCGGTCTTTAGCTGATCAAATAACTGATCTGAAAACTGCTTTGTTATGATAGTGTTTTCGACCAGGTAAGCGAGCACTATGGACAGATCATCTACAAACTTGTAACGGTCGTCGTGATGATTAAGTAGGGAATTAATTACAGCCAGGAAAATTATTCCAGCTAATTTCGTGCCTTGTGGGGCCCCGCAAGAAGTATCTGACCATGATGAATCCGAATCGTTTTCGTGGAGTGCAAAGACTTTTTGTTTTCGGCCAGTTAAGAAGTTAAGTACAAGGCCAAGGGTGCGTCGTTTAGCCCCCATTTCCTGGAGATTCATGCCTGCAGTCAGGTAGCGGATTAGGTCAAAGGCCTTTCGGAAATCTACTGCGCAAATTTCAACGAAACAGCTATCTTTTTCAAGCAATTGGAGGACACAGTCAAACATCCGTACTAGGTAGATTGTAGTACTACACTTGGGGAGTCCACCGTACTGGAATTTATCAATACGCCCATGAATTTGTTTCAGAAGAAACTTGAGTATAAATGCCTCAGTTACTTTCGCCAAACAAGGTGTAAGTAAGATTGGGCGGAGATCGTCGCATGCACTAGGAGCGCGCTTTTTTGGAATAATTCTAATATAGGCCCTTTTCCACTGTGACGGGAAATAGCCAGGAGCAAAACACTCGTTAATGATGCTGGATAGTGGTAATGCTATGAAGGCTGCATATTCACGTAGCAGTTTGGCAGGTAATTCACCAGGGTATGAAGATGTATTCGGTTTGATCTTCCGTAATTCCGTGTAAACGTCAAACTCACTGACTATTATGTTGTTCTCAGGCTCACATTTTTCAAGTATGGTGAACTTTTCATGAGCCGTAATAGTTGGATAGGTAGTGCAGATCTTGGTGAAGAATTCACTCACTTTTTCTGTACTGATTAAGGACCCACCATCATTGCTGATCTTTACACTGCTGTCAAAAGCTTGGCCGGCCACTTTTTTCACAGCGTTGTGCCACTTTTTGGGGTCTGAAGTAAGTAATTGGGAGGGCATGGTTTCACGACCATAGCGAGCTTTGGCTTTCTTTACCGAAGAGACTATTTGATTTCGCATTTTCTTGCCGTTGATAATATCACCACGGGAGTAGAGGCGAGACCTCTCTTTTATTAGTGATTTAATAGCTGGAAATATCCATGGTTTGTCGTATTCACTAACAACAAATGATTTTGTTGTAAAGATCTTTAGGTATTGACTGTATAACTTGGCATTGAAATCGGATACCTTAGTTTCCAAGAGCTCGGTATTGTACACTTCGGGGAAGTCATATGTGCCAATCCATCGACCGTATTCACAGATGGCCGACTCCGTACAAGGACGAACAGTGACACGGGATAGTTTGGGCTTTGGTAAAGACTCTCTTGCTTTCCAGAGAATTGCGTTGTGGTCTGACATGCCAACGGGACCAAGAGAAAAGGGAGGGGAGTAAAAATCATCACAATTTGTGAGTATAAGGTCCAATATGCCCCCCAAAGAGTGGGTGGGTATATGTACTACTTGCTTTAAAGACAAACAAGATGATAACCAACTCTTCTTGGTTTGGTTAAAGTCTCCTCCTACAATAAAAGCAGGGCTACTGTATATACTTCTCAGGTGATCAATAGTCGTTTGGAGGTGGAAAACCAAGTCACCCTGGTTTCTGGCACTTTCCGGGTAATATACTGAAGCGACTATAATACAAGAAAAGCGACGGGGAAGAGATTTAGGTTTGCAAATAGCCCAGATTACTTCATGAGCTGGATCAAATAATTCCGGTAATAATTTGCAAGGGATGTCTTTCCGTATGTACAAGGCAACACCTCCGCCTAGTCTGTGCTCACCTCGATCAGCACGTGTGCTCAGGAAAATTTCGTAGCCTGCCATATGACCTGACAACCTATCAAGATTCCAAGTTTCTGTAACTGCGATACTGGGATACTATTTTGACGGACAATAACTTCAAATTCTTCCATCTTGTTACACTATGACTGGCAGTTTATAACGAGAAAATTCGGCATTCTATTTTTCGAATTAAAAGTCACTGACCTTAATAGGGGGGGGGGAAGCTGATCAATACTAGTCGAACATACCGGAGCTTGATTGAAAGGAATAAGAGATGGCATATTGGCATTTTTAGAACAGTCTATCTTAACAAGGATACGTTGATGGGGTGAGGTTTTCGGAGCAAGACTAGTTGATCTTAATGAAACGATAACTGGGATCATCAGCTGACCTTGTTTGCCGCCACGCTTGCGGCATCGCTTCCGCTTCTTACAGTTAGACAAGAGCTCTTGGGGCAGTGGTCTGTCATCTGGTGTTCTTCCGAGCAAATTTAATGCTACGAGTTTTGCAAAAAAAGATGACGCCACAGTTAACTCGGGTGAAAACAGTCCAATTAAGGCTCCTTTATCATATTTGAATGGCATGAATAAGATTATTCATTTTAAAAGTTGTCTCTGTCGAAAGAACAAGATACAGTGAATAATCAACTTTTATTGTCCAGAAATATTGATTTGTTAGTTGATCTCAGTGTATTCCTTCTTTTTTTTAACCTCTTAGATGACGATTTGATCAAGTCCTGTGACAAACTCCTGAATGAAAAGGTCTTTATCTCTCAAAAGACCTCACAGATCTTTTCCAAGGAGAAATCTCACTCTTTTTTTCGGGGGGGGGGGTCTCAGATTCTTGCTTTTGGCAAGACAATATAGACTAGTTTCTTATATTCATTCGCTATGAAACTCATCTCAATTTATCTCAAAGTATCCAGGGTGACTTCATGTGGGAATGGCTAAGACCCCGTTTGAATACTATGAACTAATTCTAACTCCCTTTTGGACTAGAAAGTTCGACGAAAGAAGTGATATCTTTGACTATTTTTTGAATATTCGTTTGTTGCGATCGTGATTCAAAGGGATTATTCTAAAAATCAGATGAAAAAAATAAATCATCAGAATGATCATCAGAGCCTGAACACTGTCTTGGCCGAATTCTGTCAAAAAACACTGATAGGTATCGCAGTGAGTACGCTTTATAACAAAAAAGCAAATGTTTTACGAAGTAAATAGCTTATTTGAATATCTGTTTCACTATTAAGTTTAGTATTAATCATACTGTCTTTAGATAGGCTTTAACTTTTTTAAGCTTTAGCGTTCAAGTATGTTTTCACTTGTTATTTATGCTTAGATCTACTTCTTCGTAAGTGGTTGAAAATACCAGAAAGACACCTGGGAGACGACCCAGGCTGAGATAGCGGAAATCATACTGGCTAGCTGTTCTATCTGTTCCCCTTAAACAATTTAATCCGCAGTTTTTTATTTCACTTATAACTTTTCTATCATGATTTCATAAAAGAGCACAAAGAACAAATAATGGACAAAAAGAGTGAAAATCTGGACCGTGGAGTGAAAGAGTGCAATGAAAAAAAAGAGTACATTTCACACGAAAAGTGGGCAACTTGGCAACACTGCTGTATAGTACAGGTATCGATCTCTTGATTTTCTGCCTTTGGCCGGGAGTGCAATGGATGGTTGTATTACTGGCTTTGAGACTTTTGCATAAAAGGAAAGTCCTAATTCAGTCTTGAATAGTCTTTGCTACTTCCCTATTTATCTCAATCTGAATCCGACACACCTTTTCGTATGCGTAGTAAATTATGAAAACATAGTTTTTCGACTAAGTTTGATATTCCTGAACCTTTCATCAATAGGATTAAAAAAAACACGAGATGTAAAATACTTGGACATGTTTAATCATAAAAAGTGTAGAAATATGGATAAACATGAACTAGCTGGTGGAATTAATTCTTGGCGGATATTATACATTACATGAATCTTAATTACCTGCATTCATCATAGGCTTGAACTTCATCCAATAAAAACGGCAAAAGTGACGTACTACACGAAGATTAACGTATTGTGTAGGATTCTTGCCCTGTCTAAGACAAGTGGTTTGAATAATGGGATGCCAGCAGGGCCGTATCCAGGATTTTTTCGAGGGGGGCTTACAAAAGGAATTTTTAGGGGGATGTTTTACAAAAGAAAACTTTTAAAAACACATCAAAAATTTGTTTGTATTCATTTTTGTTACGAGTCGGAAAAATATTTGGGGGAAGTCAAACCACCTAACCCTCCCCCTCCCCTTGGGTGCCACGGTTGCCAAGGTGGCCGTGGTCCTTGGGTGCCACGGCCAGTCTATTATTCCCATATATATGGCAGCTGAATGGGAGTACAATTTGATCAAGTAAACCGATGCAATATGTTTTTTGTCCTTCCGGTTCATAATATGCTCAACCGTTAAAAAAGCTTAATAATTAGACATATCCTTCCGGTAGCTTTCCGAGTTTGTATACCTTTTGTCCATCTCAAGTTTGACTTAATGACTATCCTACCCGATAAATAAGTGCCAGAAGGTATAATTGTGGTAGGTTTACCCGACAACACAGCCGTAACTTTACATTTGCAGTTGTAAAACTAAACCCATTTGGTGCTTTTGCTACATAGAATGTTTTTTGCTTTTATTTTTGGCCGCTTTACGAATGTAAGTACTCAGTTACCTTCTTTAAATAGAAAACAAATCAATCATGCAAATATGCATACAATTATCGTTGCAGAATGAAAACTAGTGACAAAGTATTCTTTCCAAATACAGTCTTTCATACATTGTGACAATTTAGCCCCCCCCCCCCCTTCGAATAGAACCAGACATAGCCGTATTCTATAAGGTTAAGAATTTGGCCTCTTTACAAGATGACACGCGTGAACAAATAGAGACACATTTTCAGATTGCTAATTTTATGCTCATTTTCATCGTTTGGTTTACGTGTTTGACAATTCATCCTCACTCCCCAGCCTTCATCTAATGTTCTCATATAGCCCTAGGCTATGCAAAGGAACAAACCAAAAAAATGATGGAATTTCTACAGTATATATGCAGCAAGCATAGCCTAATTGAATCAAACTTCGTTGTTTTTTTTCCAATTTTATATGTCTTCGAAGCAGTTTTCATCAATTATTATGTTACTTGTAAAAAACGCACCAAAAATTTGTTTGTGTGTATTTTTGTCATGTTTTTACGAGTTGGGCAAAAGTACCGGGAGGGGGAGAGGTTCAAACCCTATAACCCTTATAACTGGCTTTCGTATAAAGTGAATATACCACGCGATGCCTTTTTTTATCCTCTTTATGAATATAATAATGGATTCTACCTTAAATTGAGATTTAAGCACTTTTTTAGCTCTTAAAAATGACAAATTTTCAAAAAATTATGACAGTTCATGTAACTGACTTACCAATAAAGCGAACATACCACTGATGCCTTTTTTTATGCTCTTTACGAATATAATAATCGCTTCTACTACAACTTCAAATTTAAGCACTTTTTAAGCTCTTAAAAATGACGAATTTTCAATTAAAGTACGAGTTATCCGTCGTTTCCGCCAAATAATACTACGTTTTCTCGCCGTTTTCGACAAAATAATACTACATTTTCTCAGTGCTGAAATTTTTTATAATAAGGTTAGTTTAGGTTAGGCTAGGGTAGGTTAAAAAGGGCTTAAATTTAAATTTAAGGTAGAAGCGATTATTATATTCGTAAAGAGCATAAAAAAGGCATCGAGTGGTATATTCACTTTATGTGAAAGCCAGTTATACAATTTGCTATAATTTTACCTCTTATTCTTCTTCGGATTGTTATTGAGACGCTTTAGCATAATCTCTTAACCGGAATCAAAATCCCGCCATGATATACTTACTTCTAGTATGCTGGAAATTTCTATTAATCAGCCGAACAGAACGAAATTGTATGTTCAAATTTGTCACTTACATCAAGTAAAAGTTAGGAATCATTTCTCAAGAGTCTCTGAAACCTCAAAATTAGTCTAAGGAGGGAGCAGAGGCATGAAATTGGGAACGGCTTCCAAGAAGAGCCCTTGTTACAGCCAATGATCTGAGTAAATTTCTCTCCTCCGTAGTTCAATGCCTCCCTCCCCTCTCTATAAATACATCTTATAATCCACACTTTCTCGATTCCCCTATTATTTTGCCCTCAGATGTTGAAGCAAAAATTAAAAAAATTAAAAAGTGCAGCACCTGTCTAAAATTTCCTCTACTGGTAAGTTTCCTGATTGTCGGAAATTAGGTTTTATTTCTCCCGTAAAAAAGAAGGGTAGCAAACAAGATTTTGCTGGTGTCCGGCCCATTACTCTTACTCCGGTATTTTCCAAGTTATATGAAAGCTTTTTAGCTAATTGGTTGAAAGTAAAAATAATCCCAAATGTTGACCAAAGGCATTTCGGAAATTTCCACTCTACCTCTACCACACACTATATGGTTCACCTTTTTGACACTATATGTAATAAACTTGAAAAACCCAAGACCTTGCTCAATGTTATCGCAGTTGGCTTAAAAAAGCTTTTGATTTAATTAACCACAATACATTAGTAAAAAAAAACTAACCAATGACTTCCAAGTTGACCCCTATTTAATAAGAATAATTTCGTCCTTCCTTTCTAATAGAACGCAAGTCGTCAAACACCTGAACGTATACTCTGATCCCCTCCCAATTTATAATGGTGTACCCCAGGGAACCCTCTTAGGCACAATTCTATTTCTTACCATGATAAACATTCTTGGTGTCGATTTCCAGGATAGTTGGAAATTCGTTGACGATTTAACTGTCTTAGAAACATGTTTCAAAAATCTAAAAAGTAACCCAAGGGAAATCTTGGAGTCAATATCAGAAGAAGCTGTTGCTAGTGATATGAGAGTCAACCCTTTTAACAATTAGTTTCCTAAAAACTCCCCCTTCTTTCTTCTATCCTATCCCCCCTGAAATGTCTGTTAATACTATGAAATTACAGGGTGTTACCATCTCAAGCGACTTAAAATGGGATTGCCAAGCTAATGATTTCTTAAAAAGTACAAATACTGCATTTTCTCTCCTCAAACTCCTTAGTAAATTTATATGTCCTAAGTCGTATTGTTTAAGGATTTTTCTCTCTTTTCTACGTCTTACCCTCGAATACGTTTGTCCTGTTTGGCATCCTGGTATATCCAGTGAATTGTCGGACAGAAATGAGGCAGTTCAAAACAGGTGCCTAAGAATTATCTTCAATGAGGAAGAATTATCTTCAATGAGGGTAAAGTGCCTTACATCTCCCTTTTTCGGAGAGCAAATATTTTTCGGAGAATCACCCTTAAGGAAAGGAGAGCACAAATTTCGTTGTGTTTTGCCCACAATGCCGTGCATGACCCTCGTACTACTTCACTTTTCCCTAGTGATCATTTAACTCCCCCCCCCCGAACTCGCCCCCATGTTTTGTTTCAAGAAAAATTCCCGTTCTCGCCCCAATAAAAGTTTCCCTTTGAAAGATATGGAAGAACGTTCATCCCTCACATAGTTGAAATTTTAATTCAATAGCTCCTTCCCCCTTCTCACTTATCTTACAGGGATTTTTTTTTGCAATTGCGAACTTTGTAATGCTTGCTAGATAGACTTTTGTTTAATTTTGTTTTCCCTCTTTTTAACTTTACGAGTTTTTATCGTTTGACTTTTTATTGATTGCAATTTTATAATTTTGTACTGACACTAAAGTGCAAATTCGACCCTTTTGGGCTTGTGATAGCCGCTTTTTTGAAATAAATCTTATCTTATATTTAGACCCTTGATTGGGCTGTAGATTTGTTTCGGAAAATTTTATTCGGTAATAGTTATGATTAGGGGACTGTTTTAAGGATAACCTTAAAAAGGATAGAGGGGGGGGGGGATTTTCATGATTGGTGCCCTATGTCAAAGGTAGGACTGAAGTTACACGCGTGGAATTTTTTTAAAGTATTTTACAGACCTACAAAACTCTTCCAAAGGCTTAAAAGAATTTTTTTTTTTTTTTTTTACAAGTTCACTGTTATATCTTTCTGAATATAATAACTAGTTGCATTTTCCTGTAGTCTTTGCCTTCAAGGAGGGACGAAGCTGGGGCCTCCTCTCCAGGGGTTGTTCTTATATGTAAACTATGGTATGAAGCATGTTTGTTTTAAAACTAGTGCAAGAGATAAAATATTGTTGTCAATCTGCAATAATGTCCATCAGATAACGCGAATAGCATAATTGTAAGTTCAACCACAACTCAGAGCCCAGAAAACATTCCTAGTTTGTTTGATCAATTATTTTAAGGGCCAAACGGTAGACCCATGGTCGACCCCTGGCTTTCAGATTATTGACGAAATCCTTAGAAGAATACTCTTCTAATTAAAACTGAGAATTTGGGCTATAGCCGAAAAGGCACTAGTCTAGTTTTCATTAAATAAAATCCCTGGTGAGATTTCACTTTATAGGACGTTTTAGTTCAAAAGAGTCCACTTGTGCTAATAATACAATGTAATTCTACCTGCAATTTTCTTCAAAAATAATTTTATAGGCTACCCTTTTCAGAGAAGTCCAATGGACGACATCAAAGGTTGAAAAAACAAAACAAAAACAGTTCGCAGTAACAAACTATAAGTAAGGAGTGACTCTTGCCAATAGTAACCAAAAATATAAGAAAAGGAGTTTTGGTAACAACATATACATAAAAAGGATCAGCTTTTTATGTTGATTGTAAACATGTTAAATTCGCATTATTTATGGCTACCCTCTCAAATCTAAAATCTTCAGAAAATTTGCCTGATTTTTGATAAAAAGAACAAAACACCCCCAAAAGGGGGGAATGATCTTAATGAAAATTACGCCATCAAATTCAGCATAACAGAGAATCCTGTTGCATAGGTCTGAAGCCCACATTTACAGTAATGCGAAGTTATGCCTTTTTTTTTTCGAGAAAAATGATCGCTGATGGTTTTTTTTTTCCAGCGATGAAGGGATTGATACCAATTGCCCTAGGAAATAGAGGAAAGGCTAATTAGAATTAAAGTTTGATTTATCTAAGCTAATTCATTTAAGGTTTGATAAAATTATGTGCAGTGATGTACAATTGCCCATTAGCTATTATGGAGGACCGTCAGTGGATCGGCTGGTAGGGGGTGTGTGCCTGAAGCCTTAAAAAGAACATTTTTATTTCCACATTTCCTTACTCTCCGTGAACCTTCAGACAAAAATTAGAAGCATTATTCCCAGGAATATGTTTTTGGATTAGGTGTGTAATATGGGGGACCTCGGGGCGATAGCTTCCCTCTTATTGCAGAAAAAAATATCTGTGTAACATAAGAGCTTACATTCTTAGGCTTAGCGGTGGAGAGGCCGTAGGAGTGTGTTATTCTGAGTGCCTCCAGAAAATTTCACAGGAAGGGGGCGAGACAAGTGTTATCAGCGAAGAGCTTCGTTTATACCGAAATTCAAATGGGACGTTGCTCATTTTCTAATCATATACATCTTAATGTTTTCTTATTGTCTAGGAGGAATTGAACCCCCTGGACTGACTACCATGGAAAACATCCCTCTAAATGAAAGATTTGTGAGAAGAACTCACCTTGAAAACCTTCTTAATGATAACCCTGTAATTCATTTATGATACTTCAGAAACTCCATCCTCTATATAAATATTCTGAGGCGTGTGCTTTTTAGGGGATGATTATCATTTTCGAAGCGTTGTTATACGAATATGAAACATGAATATAAAAAAAAACAGGTGTAGAAAAAGGAATTGAACTTCCCCAAAAGTTGGTGGGTCTTAATCGAAATTGTGCAGTGAAAGCGAAAGAGAATCCTAAAGCAACTATCGACGAAAATATATGTGTTTGACCTGAATGTTTCGGAGGCAATACTCGCGTGTTACATTCCATTCTTCCCTAAAGAAAAATATAGTCGGTAAAAGGAACCCCTACAATAAATATATATATATATATATATATATATATATATATATATATATATATATATATATATATATATATATATATATATATATATATATATATATATGATTTCATTCTGTATTAATACACTTTGCTACTAAGTTGTTTTTCGTGAAGTATTGTTCTGGAAAAGTTTTACTTTATTTTAAAGCGTCATTTTTGATTGTTTGGTAGCTTCACCCAAAGGAAAGCGCTGACTATGGCATTAAAAAGCAAAAGCTAAATACCAAAGTTTTATTATCAAATTAAAGGCAACACTAAAACCTAAAATGAGCAGAAATTCATCACATATGAGGAGGACTGCCCCATCATCAATCCTAGTTCTTTACGATTAAGTTTTAGATTTTTGTCCCCAAGGCTTGAAGATCAACTGTTCAAGCACGCTTGCACACTCAAAAATACGTTCACCATAGCACAATGAAAACTTAGCGTAAGGAGCCAGGAGCAGCCCCCACCCGTCTTCCCACCAAATACATAAATATTTCCGCTAATTTTAATTTTAGTGTCGTTCTTTACTTTCATTAAAAAAACTTTTTGGCTCCTATCCCAGTTCTTTACGATTGAGTTTTGGCTTTTTGTCCTCAAGGCTTGAAGATCAACTGTTCAAGCACGCTTGCACACTCAAAAGTACGTTCACCATAGCACAATGAAAACTTAGCGTAAGGAGCCGGGAGCAGCCTCCACCCGTTTTCCCACCAAATACATAAATATTTCCGCTAGTTTTAATTTCAATGTCGTTCTTTACTTTCATTAAAAAAAACTTCTTGGCTCACTGTTCTTATTTAGTAAGAGCAGAAAGCTTTCAGATAATGATCTGTTAGATATTAATGTCCGGTTCTTTATTTTGATTAATAGGAGTATTTGAGTCTTTACAATTGGAAATGAACCTTAATTCATGCATTATGGAAGTAAATTGACCCATATGTGAAGTTGTATGCAAGTCTTTTCAAAGAAGGATATGACTCATAAGGGGACGAACAAGAAAAAACGGCAAATAGTTGGTCTTTCTACCATAAAATTCTTTAACTCTTGCATCACTTTGTTGGAATTCAAAAGTCAAGTTTTTAATTTGTGAGTTCGACAGACCCTTTTGCTCTCAGAAATGTTTGTTCAACCCGTTAGGTCTCATGGCCTCAAATTTTTGCTTCGGGAGAGGAACAAGGAAGATGTGAATCTTCTGCCTCTGACCCACCTAAGCCTTTTTTGCGATGTAAGCCCCCATGGGACTTCAGTCTATTCCCGGTTAAATAATGAATTAAATTTATTGACGGTATTAGTACTCAAGTTATAAGAACAGCGTGTCTGCAGAATTTTGAAAATGGTTTGGAGAATCCGGTTCAAGTTATCAAAGTCGTTTGAAATGTAATTATATGTCCTTATTTCTACGGAGGGGAGAGTCTTAAGCCGAACAAATTACATTTTTGGTTAAGATTTTTACAGATTTTTTTGCTGAAGATTCTCTGGATCAATTTTGGATGATGAATATACAGGAACAAAACATACTGGGCGGAAACTTCCCCGAGTAATTAACACAAAAAAATTTCGATATTAAAACAAAACGCTTTGAAATGAAACCAAAAATAACTTGTTTTTGCATGAAACTAAGGACCAAAACTAAACTTAAAATACGTAAAAACTATGTTCAAAAACCTTAGAGTTCAAAAACTCTCCCAAATATCTAGGGTGGGGATATACGCAATTTTCAAGAAAGACGCAACATTTCAGGAGAGGGCACAACTTCGACCCCCCTCCCCCTTGAGAAAAGGCAATTCATGTGGAAAATATTAGAAACAATTGGAATTATCTCGGGATTCTGTCAATGGTACTACGGTCCTAAATGCCCCTCTATGTAAGCTAGGGCTTTGATTAGGGGGCACTCTCATATAGCTTTTCTGGACCTTATGCTTAAATATAACTACTGATTTGCTTAAAACGATGTATGATATGTAGTTTTAGTTTCGAAATCAGGCTCCAAATCCGTTACGAAGTATTCCATTCGAGTTTAGATTTATTAAATCTGTGGGCTAATTATGTTTGTATTTTTGGGATATGTGTATTTGCTATAAAAATGTTTATATTTTTATTATAAACACAATTTCAATCTTCTTTTGCATTTGAAAAGGTGAAACCTCTTCCAATTTTATTCTAAACCCCCAGTACAAAATGATCCTTCTAAGGTGTTTCAAAACGGCATTAGAAACCAAAATATTTGGAAAGCTGTTCCTATTTCATTCATTCATACTGACATTCGGTAGCTCACTCATTCCTCCTGAAGGAAGAAAAACTTGCTAAAGCAGAGTACCTAATAAGAATTTCTACTAGATACTACATCGTCACCAAGTTCCAATAGGAGTGAATTGTGGACGCATGACAGGTTCATATTGATTTCTCCTAATCGTGAGTTTCACTTTCTTTCCTTAGAACTCTTTTCTATTTTTCTAGTGTGAAATTGGGATTATAAACTGACTTACTAGATGAATGGAGGAAGAGGTGATAGTTAATCCTCCACGAGTGCATTTCAGCTCACCAGCAGCTACATTTACTAACGAAAATGATGCGTGGAGACAAAAGTAAGCATATTTCCTTAGAACATTTAGTATAGGCAAAGGTGGAAATGATAACCTAGGCTATATGGGGCTTTTATTTCTGATGTATCAGTACAGCGTTATCATATACTGATATAGGCTTGTAAAGGGGTGGAGCGCGTTGAGTAGCAAAACCACTATAAACTCAGCCCGGCCAACAACCATAGGCAAAACCATCCTCTTTGTCGAACAAGGTCTCTCTTGGACTAACAGCCTTATTTGCAGCTGTGTATTCCGCTCAAAATTGCAACTTTTTAAAGCGAAATCAGGTATCATTCGGCTTGAAATATACAAATTGACAGAAAAAGGATGTCATATTTACTGATAAATTAGTTAAAACAAGTTATGATTGTAAAACCTAGATAGCAGAAGCCTTATTCCTTTTTTTTTTTTTAACAATTTTAAGGATTTTAGCAGGATAGAATATAACCCTTAGGAGTTTATAATTGATTAATTCTATGAATAGAGCATTTGGTAAATACATTTAGAAAAATGATGCTGGCATTTCAAGGGCGAGATTTGGGAAACTGCCCAATTTGTCAAGAAAAAAAAGACAAAGTGAATTGTATGGAATATAGCAATTTACAAAACAAATAAACGAGATTATCATATTTCGAGTGAAAGAAGAGAGCTGGCTAAGACTATAAAGAATTACATATTTACTCTATATAGAAAACCAAATCTTGAAATAGTTTTAAAACACATTTTTCAGATAATGCAAGAAAATCTGATTTTCAAATGAAAATATCCTTGTATCTCTTACGAAGTTCGCCAAACAAAACCCTCGTCGGCTATGTAATAATTTTTTTGTTGCCTCCCTTCTAAGCTTGGGCCTAGAAGCTTTCTGGGAGGGTCGGTGCCATTGCCTTTAAGCAAATCAATCATAAAATATCAACCTGTAAAATTACAAGTTCATGCCCCTAAGCACGAAACAACTCTGGAAAAAGAGATCAATTTTTTTTTTTGTTTTTTTTTTACAGTCTTGCGGTTATGGGTAGATTTCTTAGCTAGTTGGTCATCTGAAATAAGTTGTTGTTACCAGGGTTGCCAACTGGACGTATTTTACTTCAAATGACACATTCTCATGTGCCAGGACACAATGACATAAAAGGGCAAAAAAGGGATGCATTTTAGAAATTTGGGGCACAAAAGGATAAAAAGGGGCACGTTGTGTAAAATTATGACATAAAATGAAACGTTCCACAACTGGATATATATTTTGGTTAGATAATGTCACTTCACCAGTTGCAGCTACCGCTGCAGCAATGATATTTCTGTATCGATTGTCAGAGTCTCAGAGTTTGTTATGTCTTTTTTTCCCTTCTTGGTTTCTTAGAACATAATTTGTAATTAAAATATGAGGGTATTCGATCGTAGTATGAAGACGTTTTAGAATTGACTAATTGTTTTCGTGCGAAGCATTAATAATGCTGTTTTCTTCAATACTATGCTACTAGTATGAGTCATCATTTGCGCCTGTCTACGAGGTTTTATTGCATGCTAATTTAATGCTCCATAGTAATGTCAGATGGTTTGAAAAGCTGAACCAAAGTATAAAAATTATACGAATGTTATAATGGCTAAGTATCACATCATTAACTATATTGTTGTGCCTAGGGAAAAAATTCGAAAACCCAAATTTCACAGGAGAACGAAAAAAATTATTTTTAAATTATTTTTCTTGGGTTTATAAAGAACTTCACGGAAGGATCGTAACATTCTTTTCCTCAAGGTTAAATGAATAAAAAAAAACAAAAAAAAAAACAAAAAAAAAAAAACGTTTGCAATGCAATGAGAGGGCAAAAATACACTATAAGATGCTCTCCTCCCAGAACCCATAATTTTAACAAATACTAGATTTGTTTGCTTTTCATTTAGTTAATTGACATCTTAGAGTTAAATGAACATTTCTTTCCTTGTCGCACTGGTATAGTGGTGGTAGTGATGGTATTTAGTGATAGCCTATGTGGTAGCAAGGCTGTAGAAATACCGATGAAAAAATATTTGGAAATTTGTAGTTTTTCTATAAACATCAGGACTATTATGGGTCAGCCCAAGGTCACAGCCATGGAGGAGGATATTTAGGGCTGAATTTTTCACTCTCTTGAAAAATTCACCGTAGGCTACAGTGACACTAATTGAGGGGGGTATATGTATCCATTGATATAAAAACACATCGCTTGTTATTTTCATTGAAAAGACCTTTGATACTCAAAATAGCAAAATTTCTAGCCTAATTTAAAATAAATACTTGTTCTATTGATTTGTTTTCGGTACTTGTCGGTTACTGGAAACACGCCCTAAAAAATGAAGTAAGGTTAATCGGATTGAGATATAACAAACCACGATAATAAAATAATATTTTAGAAACAAAAGTGTGGAAACCTAACCCAACCCAACCTAACGTAACCTAACCCCCATCCCCATCTCTAATGTGCAAATATATAGCCCAAATTATGCAAGTCCAATGCACTCTGTTTAAGTCCAATGCATTGTTTCATTCATCACTTGCTTTTGTAGCTATGAAGCCGGTTTTCTGAGATGTAACCAAGCGTAGTGCTTGAATGTGTTTTAAATGACCGACAAGTACCTTGTTTTTTGTGTAACTTTGGGTTTCTATTAAGAGGTAAATCTTAAAAGTAGGGTTAGCTGCGCAACAAAAAGGAAAGGCTTCCCTTCAAATTGAGATTTGGTGTTAGCCTTACCCCCCTTTAGGCCGAATTCTAGATACGCCCATTGGTATGGAGGAAGAGGGGCTGGAGAAACCTGTCAGTATTATATTCAACAAATATGCGTAAATGGAGAAGGCCTTTTGTGCGTCTGTCTCAGGTCACCAATCCAAGTTTTCATTGACAGGAATAAGATCTTTTTTGTTTACGAATAATTTCTAATATATGAAGTTTGTATTGAAAATTATCCTAAATTTTTTAATAATTTTTAGCTTTATCCAAGCCTCTATTTTGAATAAGAATATCTTCTGAGGCATTTCTAATCAGAACCGTTCAATTTTTTTGTTATCCCCTTATCTCGGTTACTCTGCAGGTTTTGATTCTGACAATCTTATTAAATGAATAAAAAAAAAAAAATTCTACTAAAGAAAGTAGCAACATTAAAGCTTAAAATAAACAGAAATACTCCTCTCTCCACAAAAAAGTTGTTGGTACATTTAAAAAAGGTTCTGATTCTAATTAAACGGTCCTTGTGTTTCAGAATTGTTCTTGAAGAGAAAGAAGGTCCATATTAAGTGTAAAGAGCGGGGTATTGAGGACGGGGCAGTCCCCCTCATATACGGAATAATTTCTGTATACGGAAAAATCACTCCTGTGATTTTGATTTGACAACGGACAATCTATATAGGGACTTTGGGGGGAAGTCAGCTATTAGAAAGACAATTTTTGGTCCTTTTTAGGAATCTTCTAACCCCAAAAATATGCATCTCAATTATTTGATATTTCTCATTTCACTCCCACAATCTCCCAGTATTGTTAAGCACAAACCACATTATTGCCAATATTGCTATTTCGATTTGGCTCGTGAAGTATTCCTAACTAAAATATCAATTGACAATAATATTTTTTTATTATTGAGCGCCACATAAATTGACCGAAGGTAGATTTAAGGTTATTAAAGACATATGCAAAAACAAAAATAAACAGCAACAGAGCAAATGAAAACATTCCAGTGATAACTTCTCATGATAGCTTCAGCATCTTCAACATTCACCTGGGGTAACCTATAGCTAAAACGCGGTGTGTAATACTGTTTGTCAAAGTGACATTTATAAGTTTGTCTATTAAACGACCTAGTGTCCATCGATTTGTTCAATCCAATCTGTTCCGATCTGTTAGGATTTGAGGGCAAATAGCTACCCTCCCACGCCCCTTTTTTCCTGAAGTCGTCCGATTAAAATTTGAGATAGCCAGTTTGTTTAGCATAGTTGAAATATCCAATAACAATCGTTTTAGGGGCAACTTGATCCGTCAGGCCGTGGGAAGAGGCCTGTTAGTTATGAAACTTGCCCATTGTGCCCATTATTCGTGTGGAGGGAAATTCCTGGAGATGAACTTTCAAGGGGAAATTTTACACTTGGTGGATTTAACAGAATTCCTATACACAATTATTTTGTTACTTTCACTTTCTCTTTACCAACTGAATTTTGCATGTGGAGATGTTCTAGGGGAATTGTCCAGGAGTTATTTGCAGTACGTTTGGATTTCCGGGAAAAACTTTCCACGGAATGTGGAGCGATCGAGAAAACGATTAAAAACAAAATTCTCTTCAAATGAAAGTAAGCTAAGGAGAAATGTTTGAACTGAATCCTTCTTAAGAAATTTTACGGGGGGGGGGGGACTTGCAGAAAGGATGAATGTTTTGGAGTGAATTTTACGGGGGCAAGTATTTTATGTTGGAGTAAATTTCCACAGTGGAGTTTCCTATGAGGGGAGGGACGTTTTAATGGAGAGTGAGCCAGATTTCCCGGCATTATTTGAAAAACGATCAGAAACTAAATAAAAAAACAAGTTTTTCAACCTGAAAGTAAGGAGCAACATTAAAACTACAAACGAACAGGAATTATTCTGTATATGAAGGAGATGTCCCCCTCCTCAACGCCTTGCTCTTTTTGCTAAAATTTGACTGTTTATCCCGGTTTTTAAGAACAGTTCTTGAAACACAAGGGCTCAAGAGATTAGTGGTAAGAGTAAGGTATTGATGAGGGTGCAACCCCTTCATCTACGGAATAATTTCTGTTCGTTTTTAGTTTTAATGTTGTTCGTTATTTTCAGTTGAAAAAAAACTCGTTCTTAAAATTTAATTTCAACATAATATTCAGCTGCCATATCTGTGTTCATTTATCGATGCAGTGGCAATTAATGTGCTCATAAAAAAAGGGATGCTCTGGTCCCCTGCATTTTATTGAATGCATATCTTGCATGTTTTGCTAAGAAATATGATTAGTTGAATTTTATAATTGAGCTTCAATACCATAAACAATTTGATGATTGGACTTTGATGTAAAATTCCGAAAGTAAACATTTATCTCGACGTTGGATTTTTAGCAAATATTTGAGCAAGCGACCGAATCCTGCCTCAACACGATTATTATAATAAAGATCTTTTAATCTCAGTGTTGAAATCCATGTGTTATTCAAGTTAGGCTGTTGTTCCTTGAATGACTTGTTTAAACACATTTATATATAACGGCTTCAGTAACGATTATAAATGATAGTAGTAGGAGATTTACAAGAAAATTTGAATTTAGAAGCATGAAATCAAATAAGTAAAATTTGGCTACAATAGGTATGATTACATGGATTGAAATCACTGCTCACTTTAGGTGATTATCCCCCCAACAAAATGACCGTATTATACTAAAAGTAACGGATGTAGAAAAATCCCGACAGGAGACCAAAAGACCCCTCCCCTCTCAACGTACCTTATTGCATAAGAGACTAATAAAATTAAAGATAGGGGAACCATTCTGTCCATAACCTTTCGTTTTTTTTTCTCAATTTAATAAACACTGGTAATTAGTCATCTCTTGCTATTTTTACATCATTGATTTTATTCAATTATTATTTTAGGCTAATTATGTTTTTTTCGTAAGTTGTTGCTCCGTTTGATTTGTTGGAAAGTTTTTGCATATTTATTTACTTGTGTTTTCAAATTTCCAGGTTTTGAGGGAAATAAATAAACAAATCTGATGCTCGGATATATATATATATATATATATATATATATATATATATATATATATATATATATATATATATATATATGTATATATATATATTGGCATTCAACCGGATCCAATAAGGTCAAAGAGACTCGCTTCCGTTTTTGCTTTGGAAAGAATAATTTTGAATGATTAATTTTGTAAATAAATTATTGCTTTTAATTGTTTTAGTTTAGTATTGCTACTGATGACGGTCACTGCATATGTGACCGAAATGTCTAGTATTTTTGTGAAATTTATCACTGTCTATAAGAAGGATTTTATCCCTATTTGAACTTTATTTATCGTTTTCGAATCATGTCAGAAATCCTCTCCTCCGTAGATATTTTTCAGGAAATTCTCCCCCCTCCAACGGCAATTTCACCGCGGAAAACTACCCATGGAGAATTCCTCCGTGGAAAATCCCCCCCACGTAAAAATCACCTGGACAATTTGAACCCTGTTCAAAAGTTCCCCAGGAGATTTCCTCCGGAATATCTCATGTAAAATTTATACATCAGAGAGAAAGTAAGACAAATAAAAATAATTTCATATAGGAATTCTGGCGAATCCCCTACCCCCTTCCTTTCCATGTAAAGTTTCACCTAGAAAGTCACCACCCGTAAATCCCTCCCCTTGGAACATTTTCCCTGTGGAAAATAACAATTCTTTTGGTGAATATCTTGTTATTAAAGTTCCGTTTTTTAGAATTTCGGTTATTATTGTGCCGAGTCGCTCCTTAATTACAGTTCGCTACCACGAACTGTTTGAAACCGTCACCATTGTGGTCAAAGGTCGTAACTGGTGTTTCCTTCATATTTTATGTTTGTATAGTTCGGCTTGCGCTGATAGGAGGAATCTAAGTATGCAAGTAACAAATGCACACGCATACAGGAATTTAACTCGGAGGACCCAGTTTGGGGGGATGGCAAATTTAAAAAAAAGCATAAAATTTTAACTATTATGAAAAGCATTAGAAATTACGAGATAATCGTAAGATTGTTGTATATTTTAAAACGTGGTGTGTATGTTTGGATAATGAAGAGTCTAATTTTATTAGAATAACACTAATCATCTAGGTAAAGAGTTTTAAGTCATTATACTGCTATGTATGGCAGTTTTTGCGCAGTAGAACAAAAAAGAGAGAAAACACTTCAGTTGTTGTCTTTTGTTGAAGTGGTGACTAAATATCTTTGATGCATGTATGCAATCATTGAAGTCTATCAGATTTGTCTGTAAGTGATTAACACGCAAGAGCGAAGGGGGTGGAGCTCCAACCTCTTGTTCCCATCCTCCTCCTTGGAACCTTTCATTGTTCCTGTACCCCTTCTTTTTGTAGTTTCTTATAATATTAGATTAATTTTTGTGTTTTTTTTCGAAAAACAAAGAATTGTCAACCGGAGAATCAACAAAAGATTTTTTTTCTTAAATTTAGATGATCATCCCTGGTACGTGGCGCATTATCTCTTTCCGAGGTCAATGTCTAATCCCGTTACCGTGCTGACGCACAGGCTATTTGCAAACCGGTGTTGGGCGTCTATCTACATAACAGAAAACCCCGCTTATTCAAGTTCAATTACGTAAAGTGGATGATCTATTTAGTATATGTTTATAGCTGTGATGGCTCGGACAATTTCTGCTTTGGTTTCTGACATGAGCAGACGGTTAAAGCAATTTAGGTTAAATATCAAGCAAGTACACAGTCCGCACTTATTATGTAAATATACATATACACCTATAAGCTTTATTTTTCCCAAAAATAAAGCGAATGAAGTGAAAAGCAACAGAAATTTCTCTGTATTTGAGGGGGACTCTTCCCTCTTAAACCCCCACAGTTAACACTAAATTTGTATATGTTTTTAATTCTTTAAGAACGACTGCTCAGACGCAAGGGCCGTTCTATCCGGGAGAAGTTTTACTGTGACTTTATACTTTCATTTAAAAAATACTTGAAAGTCGATGAAAAATGTGGAAATTCTGAAGAACCGAAGAAAAAACGAACAAAACCTGGTTTAAATGGAAGGTGCGGTAAATTTCTTGTTTAGCTACTTTTTGCTATCTTCGAAAGGGTCAAGTTAGGAAAAAAAACCTTCGGGGTGGGTCTACAGACTAAAGTATAACCCAGGAAGGTACTGGAGGAACCTACATGCACTTCTCCCACCTATGGGCAGTGACCTTTAAGGTCCTTTAAAAATCTTTGTATTATGTGAGTGAGACATTGCTAAACAGATCACCTGGTTAAATGGTTAATTGCTAAACTAGAAATTCTTTCCCTCTCCTTTGAAGATAAAAAGATCAAATCTCAAATTACCAATGTAGTTGAACCTTCGGTTATTTAAGAACAAGTTACCTATTAAAGATCTTACTTTGCCAAAAGAGAAAAAAAGATGGAATTTTATTCCAGATGTTACAATCAGTATAGAGCTTAGTGCAAGAAATCATGCCAGCATAAAACAGTTATTAAAAACGGTGTAATAAAACAAGGAAAGGGCAAGTTACAAGGTAGCTTATCGTCAAGTTTGGATGATTATTTTTTAGTTTTAGTGCTATTAATATAAACCAATATTTTTCCTTACTCAACAGAATTTGGCTAATTTATAAGTAAAAAGTGACTAAAAAATCAGCTATAGTTCTGCTCAAAATTCCGCGGATTTGTTCGCTAAGAATCTATGAAAAATCATCTTATGTTTATAGAAATTTTTTATAAAAATAGATTTTGAATCCAACTTTGTAGTTTAATTAGTTTTACCCCCCTCCCAACCCCGATATTCTGCTATAATACCAGTAAATTATGTCTTGTCAGTCTTCAACTTTCTCTTTTATATATCATATTGGTCTTAAATTAGCAGTCCATCTTATTCTAAATTTGCTCAATAGCAACACAAGAGCAATTTCTTCCCGTGTTCCATTCAAGAGTATTCCCAAATATAATATTTGCTACCATAATGATAGCACCCCCCTTCAAATTTTAAATATAGCCCTAGGGTGTATACAAAAGTTTGTTAATTTTTTGGGATTGCATTGTTTTTTCGTACTTATATCTAATCAATAGTTTGTTCGTAAAAAAAATTGCAAACTGCTCTCTATAGCCTAGGACCATAACCAGGCACTAAAGGGGTGGGGCGGGGGATGGAACCATCATGGTAATGATTAATATATTTGAAAACGTGTTATCAAATATCAAATATTATCAAACGTGTATATGGGATTACTCTTTTGTGGATAGTTATTGTAGCTCGTTTAGAAGGGAAATTATTCCACAAAATTACCAGAAAGATTAATTAAAACCCTAAAGATTGCTCTCATTTATTTTAGCAAACATTGTTATTCTGTAGACTTTTGGTTATTGAGCTGATAAAAAAAAGAAGTAAGAATCAAAACTTGTAAGACCTAAAAGGCTTTTTTTTTAAAGAGAATCTTAAAATTTATATAATACTATTATTTGACGATAATTTGCATTATTAGCTTGCCCTTTTTATTTACGTGATGATGACTTTCAGTGAATGGATTGTTGCTATTATATTTTCTGCTTAGGAAGATGGAATCCAAAAAGAAAGACTGTAGTTAATATTATGTATGTTAATTTTGTATACTTTCGGCGGTTTCACTCACCATACTGCACTTGAACAGTAGATTTTTGCACAGAGTACCTTCACATTCTGACTTCACGTTATCCAAATAATTTACCCCCCCCCCCTAAATGTGTAAATGTATAGCTCAAATTATGTATTGCCCATCTATGCTGTCAATTCTCTTTGTCTTTTCTCACGCTAAGTTGAAAGAAATTAACCGGTTTACAGTGCCTCAATGCACGAACAACTTGAGCTACAGGGGATACATCATACAATTACCGTGACATGATTCCCTCCATAATTTATAGGCCAGGGCAATTTAATCAGAAATGGAATTTGATTTTTTTAAATTTGGACATAAAAAGCTAAATATTGTTTAGTTGGAAGCAAAGCCTAGGTCCAAATTATTAATACGAATTTAATGAAGATACATTTTTTTCTTCAAGTCGGTGTAAACGACCTAGTTGAAGAGAAATGATCTCCAAAGTTGTCATTCTGTACATTTTTTAAGAGCAACATCCACCCGATTTATATTCTTTCCAGCTAAATAGCCAAAATTCAGACATTTCGACTAAAAATTATAAAATTAAAGAATAGCAATTTTTCAGTAGCTACTGACATCAATAAATTAGCCATAGCAGCTTAACAGCGACAGAAGTAGATAAAAAAAAGTGAGTAAAAGTTGTTGTGCTATGATATAAATAAATAAGGAATAAATAAATAAATAATAAATTAATTAATAAATAAATAAATTAATAAATAAATAAATTTATTAATAAATAAGGAATAAATAAATTAAGGCTTTAATCTAAAAGGCTTGGATTTTACTCTTTAAAAAGTGTTTTTAATATAAAAATAATTATTTCAGTTGAACTGAAACATCCCTTACATATTCCTCATTCTAGTAGGAGACTGTTATATGACTCGTTCCTGTTTATCCCTTTTTATTAATCAGTATCCTTTGCATGATTTCTGAAATAAAATATATGTAATTTCAAAAGATAATGTTCATAAGAAAGAATAGAAAACTCTTGATAATGTGAACATTGAACAATTCGAATATTGTATATTTCTTGTTTGTCATTGTACACATTATTATATTTTGGACACATTATTCTTTGTCATACGACAATTTACATCATAAATATCAAACTTAATAAAGGAATAATTCGAATATTTGTTTAAACCCCGCGTGCAAACGATACCTCTGTCTTGGACTTTTAAGCAACTCTAAGCCCAAGGACAGATCCAGGGAGGGCTAGCAGATATGCCCCCCCCCGAAACGTTTGTCCGACTCGTAAAAACGTTAAAAGTTTTCTATCTATCCTTCGAATTTGTAGCGAAACTATAGGTAGAAACATGAAAATGTGTATGCAAAGTAATTGTAACCCTTAGAATAGGCTTAATAATATAGAATTTCGACATTATAAAGTAAAAAATGTGACATCAAACAGTTCGTGGTAACGAACTGTAAATAAGGAGCGACCCAGCTCAATAGTAACCAAAACTCTAAAAAATGGAATTTTGGTACCAATAGCTACATCAAAAGAATTGCATTTTAATGCTGATTTTAAATATATAAGTTTCATCAAGTTTAAGCCTTACAAGTTTAGCTCAATAGTAACCAAAACTCTAAAAAATGGAATTTTGGTACCAATAGCTACATCAAAAGAATCGCATTTTAATGCTGATTTTAAATATGTAAGTTTCATCAAGTTTAGCCTTACCCATCAAAAGTTACGAGCCTGAGAAAATTTGCGTTATTTTAGAAAATAGGGGGAAACACCCCCTAAAAGTCATATAACCTTAACGAAAATCACACCATTAGATTCAGCGTATCAGAGAACCCTACTGTAGAAGTTTCAAGCTCCTATATACAAAAATGTGGAATTTTCATTTTTTTCCAGAAGGCAGATCACGGATGCGTGTTTATTTGTTTGTTTTTTTGTTTTTTTTCCCAGGGGTGATCGTATCGACCCAGCTGTCCTAGAATGTTGCGAGAGGGCTCATTCTAACGGAAATGAAAAGTTCTAGTGCCCTTTTTGAGTGACCAAAAAAATTGGAGGACACCTAAGCCCCCTCCCACGCTAATTATTTTCCCAAAGTCAACGAATCAAAATTCTGAGATACCCATTTTATTCAGCGTAGTCGAAAAACCTTATAACTATGTCTTTGGGGGCGACTTACTCCCCCACAGTCCCCGTGGGAGGGGTTACAAGTTCAAAACTTTGACCAGTGCTTAGATATAGTAATGGTTATTGGGAAGTGTACAGGCGTTTTCAGGAGTATTTTTTGGTTGGAGGCAGGGGTTGAGAAGAGGGGGATATGCTGGGGGAACTTTCCATCGAGGAATTTGTCATGGGGGAAGAAAATTTCCATGAAGGGAGCGCAGGATTTACTAGCATTACTTAAAAAAAACAATGAAAAAATAAATATGAATAAGTTTTTTTTCAGCTGGAAGTAAGTAGCAGCATTAAAACTTAAAATGAACAGAAATTATTACCCATATGAGGGGCTCACCTCCTCCTAATACCTCGCTCTTTACGCTAAAGTTTTTTTTAGTAATTTCAACTAATTATTCTGTGGCTTTTGTGATTCAGGGGTCATTCTTAATGAATTGGGACAAAATTTAAGCTTTAGTGTAAAGAGCGAGGTACTGACGAGGGGGCGACCCCCCTCATGTATGTAATAAAAACATGAGAATACAAAAGTTCTTTATGGAAGCTAATTTGTAAGTTACGTATATCTATTACTTATAAAAAGATTCGTAAAAAATTAAAATTTCTAGTTGCCTTTTTAATTAACCGAAAATCGGAGGGCAACTAGGCTTCCTCCCCCGCTCTTTTTTTCTCAAAATCATTAGATCAAAATTATGAGAAAGCCATTTAGCCAAAAAAAATAAAATATACAAATTTCGTCTTAATTATTCCTCTGCGGAGAGCCAAAGTCAAAACATGCATTGATTCAAAAACGTTCAGAAATTAAATAATAAAAAAACAAATTTTTTAAATGAAAGTAAGGTGCGACATTAAAACTTAAAACGAACAGAAATTACTCCGTATATGAAAGGGGCTTTTCCTTCTCAACCAGGGTTGCCACCTGTAGCACTATAGTGCTAATTGTAGCACTATTTTTGCCTAAGTAGCACCGTAGCACGATCAGGGTAAAATGTAGCACTATTTCGGAAAGTCTGGAAAAATGTAGCACCTTAGTCCTTAGTGCTACAATTTTCGGGAAAAAAATATTAGGACCAGTGTCAGCAAGTGAGGGGATTTAAAAAGACTGGAGGAGGATCTTCTGCTGAGCTTTCTAGTTTGATAAGTTCTCTTAAGTGGGAATTTCAACTTCTGTTGAAGCAACTTGATTTTCCCTCAGGAAAAGAAAACTCACTTGGCGCCAATTTCAAATTGTGCTTGAGGTGTGGATTTTAATGGAGGTAGACAGGTGAGACTTACTGACAGCTTACTGCAATAATGCCCAGAAAAATCAAAAATCGAAATAAATTCTGTGATAAGTGGAAAATGGATCCTGAACTAGGTGGGTTTATTAGTAAATCTGATATGAACAGTCAGCATGCTCATTGTAATTTATGCAAGAAAGATATTCGAGGAAGTATCTACAATGTCAAAAGACATATCAAGTCTACATTTCACAAGCAAAACGTGCAGGCTATGAAATGCACAGTGCCTGTTGACCAGTTAGTGCAAACACCGGAAGTGCAGAAGAAGCAGCTTTTTGACGATTCAGTTAAAGATGCTGAGTTACGCCTGGCCGGTTGGGTTGCTAAAGAGGATATTTCTATAAGAAAAACTGACTCATTGCTACAAGTCATGAAATCATGTTTCCCAAATGATGCTGTTTGCCAAGCATTAGCCTCGTCGAGAAGCAAGACAACTGGAATAATCAAGAATGTTCTCGCCACAGAGGAAAAAGTGCAGCTTGCAAATTGGTTAAGGAATAACAAGTTCGCGATTATTGTAGATGAATATACGGACAAGTCATGGGCCAAAGTTTTGGTCATCATTGCAAAGTTTGTGGATGCTAATTACAATGTTCGTGAAGATTTTTTGGGTCTTGTTGACGTGCACGACGCGTCAAGTGCCGGCCAGAAGAACCTGATTATGAAATGTCTTTCGGACCTTGGTATACCTATACAAAATTTAATGGGTATAGGCTTCGATAATGCTAGTGTGAATACTGGGTCTGTGAAAGGACTAGGGCGCTGCTTAAAGAGGAAGTACCAAATTTGTTCATTCTTGGTTGTATAAGTCACTCGCTCACGTTATGTGCAACATACGCCGCCAAAAAGCTACCAGGGGTTTGGAAGTATTCATTCACGACATTGTAAACTATATTGCAAGCAGCCCAAAGCGCCTGGACGAGTTGAAAAAGTGTCAAGAATTTGCACGTGTAGAGAGCCACCGCCTACTTCAAGTGGCAAACACAAGATGGCTATCATTGGAAGCCTCTGTCAAGAGAATCCTAGAACCCTGGAGTGCACTGATGCGGTTCTTCGCAAGCCACGGAGAAGGTGATGCAGCAGGAGATAAATCTTCGAAAGAAAAGCCAAGTCGGATTTTGGCTTGTATGAAGGACCCAAAGATTAAAGGTTGCCTTTACTTTATTGCCTTTGTCCTTGAAAAGGTAAACGAACCGAATATAGAGTTCCAGAGCAGTAAAACTCACATTCATAGGCTCTTGCAGAGTTCCAGAGTGACTTATCTTGCTCTTTTGAGATGCTTTGTGATAAAAGAAGCAATAGCAATCGTAGGAGATCCATTCAGGGTCAAACTAATTCCACCAAATTTCCTAAAACTGGAGGAGCTCAAGCTTGGGCCGAACACCCTGAACTATATCGCTACATCGTGTAGCGCAGGTCAGCTGAATAGGCAGCAAGTGCAAACAATCCATGCAAACTGTTTGAGCTTTCTCGTCGAAATGTGCTTGCAGGTATCAACAAGAATTGATTACATAGATGAAACATTGGTGAACCTTCGTTGTATAGATCCTACCGTGGCCGTTTCTGGAAAAGTGAATACTATTGTTCCACTCATGATCCGTTTCCCGAACCTGCTTGGCGACAGCGAAGCTGAAAGTGACACTCTACGAGATAAGCTGGACTAAAAGTTCAGTGGACTAAGCTGGCCGACAGTAAAAAGGATCTCCCGAAATTTGAACCCAGCGATGATCCTGGAAGCATATCTAGGCCAGTATATTTGGAAATTTCCAAGTTCCTGTTGACTTTGTGTGCTCTTCCTCATTCCAGCGCAAGCGCAGAAAGGCAATTTTCTATTTTGAACAATTTGAAAACAAAAATTAGAAATCGTCTCCAAACTGAAACTGTGAGTGCACTGATGTTTGCAAAGCAATATGTGATCAGATGCTCCACCGATGCTGGAAGCAGCAACTCCTGGAAAATAGATGACAGTCTTCGTCTTTCATTCCAGAAGTGGAAGGGAGCATCGAGATCCACGAAAGTTAATCTCATTTGTAGCAACGCAACTGGCGTCGATCAAAATGAGGAAGAGGAAATAGATTTTTGCGACTGATTCAAGATTCATTCTTATTTTTTCGAAAATGATCTGTAGTACAATAGAAAATGATTTCTAATAAACCAGTGATTTGGATAAAAAAAAGCTGGGCATCCGTAAAGGAACAGTAAACTTGACTCAAAGTTGACTCGGGGAGCTAGCTGACATATCAAGAATGTGCCCTGAGTCGATATTGAGAGTAAGAAAAATTCTAGTTACGACCATTGCAGTTTCCAGCCAGTTTCCGAAAATTCGATTTTTGGTTTAGAAGAAAAAAAAAAATCAAAAGGTTTGTGTGCTGCAAATAGGAATCGAACCCACACCGTTTTACCGGTGTGACGTTTGACTATGGTCTACACGTAAAAAGGCGAACTTTTACAGTACATAAGTGCATAATTACATTGCATAAGGGGGAAGGGCCTGCCAGCTAGCTCTGGGAACAATAAGGAGGGGTTTCGATATAACAAAGAAGGGGGGTCCTGTCGACAATAAGTCCCTGTACATTCATCTAAGCCCCCCAGGCCGGTTTGATGGCCGAAAGTTGCCTAGTCAAGTTTACTGTGCCTTTAAAGCCTCTTTACTGCCTAGTTTTGCTAGATGAGTCAAATAATAGTCCTGCTTTCGACCACATGCTTCACGCATTGCTTAAATCCGAGTGTATTTTTCTCTTGTTTTTTCGCTAGAAAAAACCTTTAGCCTCGGAAATCTTTACCTCTAAAAACTACCTCAGTTCACTGAAAGATAAAGACTTTTCGAAACTAGCGTAAACTACTCTCGAATTGTATGCAGTGTGTAATGCAATGAAACTGCAACTTGATAAACTGGACAGCTATAGTAAAACTGGTTCGAAACATAGTTCAAATATGAGTAAGAAGGTGCAAGAACACGTTCTGCACTGCCGCAGCCGTAGTTTGTACTCGAAACGAGCCGCGTGTCTGCGCAAGGAAAAATAGATCTTGACAAAAACGGCTGTCTGGAATCCGAAAGGTGAAGCCTGGCTTTGATTGACAGTTGTGACTGTGAAGCAAAGATAGATATTTGAAAGGGACATCTAGGAAACACTGGTAGACAGTGACATTAACTGTCATAATTATGATGAAAATACGGAAGGGTTGGCTTGACTGTCCGGAAGCCCCAGGCGTCTGGAAAATGAAGCCAGGCTTGAAGATTCTTACTAACAATAATTTATTTTAACCTCGTGTGATCCCGCTTGAAACACCTTGAAATAATTTTTGGAAGTTTTTAATAACATATCAAAAACAATTGTTTTTAGACATTTAGATGTTTCGTAATTTTGTATAGCTGTCTTCATTTGAATAGCTCACAAATACTAAATTTAAGGTAATCTGATAACATATTTATGACAAAATACAACTAGATCACCCTTGGAAGAAAGAGTACATTTGTTTTCAAAAAGTACTGCTTTTCTTAAAATGTACTGCAAAAGTACTACTTTTTTCAAATGTACTACCAACTCACTACTCACAATTTTTCTATCGCTGGCAACTCAAAGCACCACGCAGCTTATTACGCATGTGCGTACAATGCTTTAGTGAAAATAACAAAGGTATTCGTAGAAATGCTGTAATCTTTGTGTGATTGAAAACGCGACTAAAAGTTTTAATTGATCAACACCAAGCAGTATTACGCGAAAATTGCATATTTAGCAACAATTTTGTGTAGCACTTATGTAGCACCCTGTTCTCGAGAAAATTAGCACACTTTCGACAGGAGCAGGTAGCAACCCTGTTCTCAACGCCCCGCTCTTTACGCTAAAGTTTTTTACTGTTTTAAAATGTAGAGTTAAGAGAAAGAGTCAAACTTTAGCGTAAAGAGCGGGGCGTTGAGAAGGAAAAACCCCTTTCATATACGGAGTAATTTCTGTTCGTTTTAAGTTTTAATGTCGCTCCTTACTTTCATTTAAAAAACTTGTTTTTTTTATTTAATCATAATAATAAGCGTAACTGAAAATGTAACATCGTAATAATAAGCGTTTGTGAAATCAGCTTTGATTGGTTAAGGAGCCAACGAAGCAGTTTTCATGGTTTTGTGTGTCCAGTTTTTATGTAATCTGACAAATAATCTAAACTGCCAAACTATATAAATAAATGTAATTAAACAGAGCTCTTTATTAGACTCTTTTTTTTTTCAGCGAAGAGTTTAACGAGAGGGTGGTTGATGCACATCATTTGGAAATCCCTGTTTCAAATGATAACTTAGGATTTTCCCCTCCAATAACTAGTTCTGCATCTCAGTCTTGGTTTGAAGGCATCTTCGGCTGTATGAGACCTGTGTTTGGCACCTTTATAGGAAAAGGAAGAGGTAAGTGATTATATCAAATTGTTTTTGTCAACTTTTTATGCTCATTAGAATTTTGTCAACAAATACTTGCTAATGTAAAAAATAACATCAGTCTGACTGTCCAACACCAAATGTTTGTTCTGGAGCCGTTGGGAAAGTTCATGTTAAAATATATTAGCATATTTTCAATGCTCCAAACATATAAGTCTAAAAATTGATAGTTTTCCCTTCCAAATTATTATATCAAAATCAGAAAAATGTATTAGTTTGTTTGGTACTTGTGCATTATTCAGAACACACTTAATAAGTAAAGTTAGGTTCTTTCGTGAAACCAACTACGATGCAGGTACATTTTAATTAAATATTTTATATATAGAGGTGGTTAGATTAGGTATTAGATATAATGCACCCTACCTCTCCCCACCCCCTAATGTGCAAATATATAGCCCCAATTTTTGATAAAGCTAATGAAATAAAACAAAATATGATGATCTATAATACTTTGTTAGGAAAATTGTAAAATTACAACTTAGAATTCTAACCTAACCTAACCTTTTATCTTTGAGTTTTGGCGTTGTGGCTATGAAACCGGATTTTCTCATAAAATGTACCTGCATCGTAGTTTGCTTTACGAAAGAACTTAACTTCACTTATTGAGTGTGCTCTGAATAATACACAAGTACCGCTTGTTTTCTATATTTCTCTATCGCTCTTTATATCGGTTTAATCAGTTTGCCTTTTAAACACTCATTATAATTGATCATTTATTCAGTGATGATCTGATTTTAAAATTGTGATATGATTACATTTTGTTGGACAAGTTTATAATCTGGTTATTTTATGGACTGTTATCCATACTAACTGTCAGTAACAATGACAGGATAGTATTCAGGATTATTGTTCAGGGGGAGGGTTCGAGAGAGGGGTGGTACAAAAGATTTTAAAAACACACCAAAATTTGTCTATATGTATTTTTGTTTCGTTCTTACGAATTTGACAAACATTTCGGGGGGGGGGTTCAAACCCCTTAACTCCCTTGGATACAGCCTTGAATAATAGAACCGATTATTATCAGTTTATTTTTTAGATTGTTAAGTTGTGCATCAGAACAAAAGCCCCCCCCCAAAAAAAAAAGAAAAACCGACATCGAACATTTTATTGTTTACTTAGGTATTTTGAGCCATTCATTGTGATAAAAAAATACTCTATTATCAGTTCCATTTGTTAGATAATTGAAGATTAAATTGTTAGTCTGTGCGTTAAAAAATGTACATTGGAAAATTATAAATCGAAAATGCATGTTTTATCTTTTATATACATATTTGAGCCAATAACTGCGATAAAATTACTCAATTATCAGTTTCATATGTTGGATTATGCAAGAAAATTCAAATTTTGCTAGAAAAAAAGTAAACTATATGTGCTGAAGAAATGAACAAGCAAATATGAATCTTTTATTGGTTACAAGTGTATTAATAAAAAAAAAAACAGGTTATTTCCGAGGCAAGTAAAGAACGAAGTTGAAACTTAAAACGGACAAAAATGGTTACTTCACAGCCTAGGCACGTACGCAGAAATTTATTTCGTGGGGGGGGGGACCAAAACCTTCGAAACAGCAGATATAAATTAGCACTTTTTTTATAGTAACTAAATAAATGCAAAAAGCCCGTATATCGGAAAATACAGATTAACTTTAATCAGTAGTATTGTAGCGGATGGGGGAAGGAGATTGAGGCCTCTAAAGTACGTTTTAGACTCAGGTTGTTCTTCTATTGCAAAAACGTCGATTTTAAGGAAAAATGATAGTTTCCAAAATTGATCCATTAAAAGCTGTACTTTATCCTGAAAACGCCATAATGTCAAGGATAATTCTATTTTGCTGTGGAAAGCAAACTCTTTTTACAAAACAAAATAATAGTACAATCGCTAATTACTTCAAAGAGGGTAAAAAGTTAGACAGAAAATGGGTTAATAATTGGGCAGTGACTTGATCAGATAAATGCATGCTGTAAGATCCCAAAAAAGCTTCATACATGTATCTAGATTCTTAAAAAATGTCCTACTTTTGCCAGAAATCCCAAAAAACCATGGGGAAATTAAACATTTCGAAAAATTTCGGGGGGGGGCGGGCTCGAAGGCCTCCCTCCTGCGTACGTGCAAGTCACAGCCTATCTAATATATATCAATAACACTACTACAAATAAACCAACTAATTATGTTCCCTACACATTTAGGATTATAGAAAACTAGCGCAATACTGAAAAAATAAAAGTCAAGGATAAAAAACAGGAATATTGATTTTGGAGTCAAAATTGAGTATGTAGCCAGACAGCAATAAACGAATCTATAAAGTTTTTCATAGTCTTACCCCAGTTATGACATCAGAAAATTTCAGTACCCAATTAAAATTATCTTAAAAATATAAGTGTAAAATTAAACAGTTTTTTAATAACCGCAAAGTAACTGAACAGCGTACAAAAATATTGGATTGATTTATTAGGTAGCATTTTGGTCTCGCCAGCTATAAATCCAATAGTGAGTAATACACAGTCTTAAATTGTAAGAAATATGGTTTAGTATTGCTTGAAATGAAGATCAAATAAGACATAATACGAGCTCTGGAAATCCGGTTATTTCTCTCTTTACAACAGTGAATTTCAAGCTATGATACAAATTCTAAAGCTAGTCTATAGTCCTAACACTATCAAGATGGCTTTACTTCGAACTTGTCTACAAACTAATCATGGCATGTCCTTTTCAGAACCTAAACGAGAGCCAGTCATTGAACTGAGCCATTGTGCAGAGGTGATACCAAATTAAACGAAAAAGAAAATAAAGCAACAATCCTAAAATAGATTGTTACTTTATCTTAAAAGGGATAGATAATATCTTTATTCTGTAAAAAGTGTTCTTAATTGGTTTGCTTTTACTGTACGAAAACTCCTATATTATTTTGTGGTTTCAATAAAGCAGTAGTTTTCTATAATCCTAAAAGTATAGGGAAGCATGATTAGTTGGTTTATTTGTGCTAGTGTTATTGATATATATTAGATGGGCTGTGAAATGATAATTTTTTTCCGTTCGAAGTTTCAACTTTGCTCTTTACTTCCCTCGAAAGCTTTGTTTTTTAAAAATTAATCTTTGTTCTTTTTTTTTAATTTAATGTAGAAACTACGCTGCCATGATCTTTTTTATTTGTACGGAGTAATGTATGTTTGTTTTAAGTTTTAATATCACTCTTTAGTTTCAGTTGAAAACTTATTTTTTATATAATTTCTAATTATCACCAATCTAGGGGATATAAGACACCTCTAGAAAATACTGCAGATAACCTTGACAGCTACGAAAAACTTTCAGTCTATAACATGAATTTCATTATCCATACTTCACAAAAAAAATACATGTTTTTCAGGAATGCTTGTTTTTCGATGAGCGAAAAGCTGTTTTTACTCGGCCGACTTCATCTGAAAAAGCCAGAATGAGACAGGGCTTTATAAATCACCTACTGACCAGCAGAAACTAAAGAGCTACTGTAACAAAAGAGAGCTCTTTAAGGGCTCATTTAAAAGCTTATATTTATACCTAGTGGCTCTTTTTTTCAAAATTTTACTTGAATGCATATTCCCACAAAGTGCACTTTTGGTTGTTTTCCCAATGTTTTTCAAATGAAAAAAGTGCCTTTTCCAATGACATGACCAAAAAAAAGGTGTTTTTCAAAACCTAGACAGGAGCAAAAAACTAAGGGAGCAGGGATGTCTCTTCTCCTCAATTACCGCCGTTAGAACTAGCACACAGGCTTCGTCGTAAAATGAAGTTTAAAGGTTCGATTCAAAACTGTTGATCATTCAAGCTTAATTTTTTGTATATTTTTAGTTGACAATTTTTTACTTTTAGTAAATTTGTTTTTGCAATAATCTTTTACTTTTAAGATGAGTAGGTAATTTATAGAACATATTAAGAGGATCTGGAGAGGGGACTATATGTAAGGGGTTCTTATAAACCTCCAGTTAAGAGCTTTAGACCATAATTATTGCAATGCTACTGTTTTATGCTTCCAAACTCTTCCACTGTGGGAGGGGCTGCAAGTTACAAACTTTGATCAGCGTTTACATATAGTAATGGTTATTGGGAAGTGTACAGACGCTTTCAGGGGGATTTTTTTTTGTTGGGAGGGGAGGGGGCTATGTGGGGAGAAATTTCCATGGGGAAAGAGAAAGGGGGCGCATGATTTTTTAGCATTTTTTAAAAAACGATGAAAAAATAAATATGAAAAAGTTTTTTTCAACTGAAAGTAAGAAGCAGCATTAAAACTTAAAACGAACAGAAAACATTATGCATATAAGGGGTTCACCTCCTCCTAATACCTTGCTCTTTACGTTAAAGTAATTTATTAATTTCAACTATTTACTCTACGGCCTTTGTGATTCAGGGGTCATTCTTGAGGAATCGGGACAAAATTTAAGCTTTAATGTAAAGAGCGAGGTATTGACGAGGGGGAGAACCCTTTCATATACGTAATAAAAACATACGAATATAGAAGTTTGTTGCGTAGTTTAATTCGTAAGGCACGCCACTTGCCTGGGTAGGGAATTTAAAGTGCCGAAACCCTATAGGCAAGTGTGTATTCTCCTGATGAGCCCTTGTGTTGGGTTGTCGCCTCTGAATTATTTGTCTTTTTTATTGTTTTTAATATTTGGTAAATGACGACCTATACTTACTTACGACACGACTACCTGTCCATGGATTATTCTTTACGGTTGATTGTGTATGGCTATGTTGTTTGACCTGTGTAATTGAATGGATGAGTAGGGTTAAGGCCTTATTCAAGTACTCATCTATATTAATTACTAAAGTAGGAAAACAGTCTTCCCATCTCCTTCTGTCTTTTTTTTAATATGGTATGTTTATTTCTGTGTTTGTACTGTTGCATTGGTGATAATTTCAACTATAATTTTTAGTATAGTAGGAACGACAAAGGTGCATACAGAAGGAAAGCTAGACTTGGCCATTTATTATAATTTTGAAATTACTAGCGTAAGATTAATTTTGATGTCGAAACGGCATTCGGTAGAGAATAATAACTGTGTATACTCACTAACAAATAGCAATTAATTACAAAAACTTGTATTGAGCACACTTTTATAAATTCTTTAAAGTCTTGCAACTCAGGATTTAGCATTCTAGTGGGACTCTAAACAATTTTCCTGGGTTGTTGATCTGTTTCTGATTTTCTTTTATTTTTGTAGTACAAAGTTGGTGCAAGTTACAATAAGGTATGCATGCAATAAACACAGCGTGTAAAGGACAATTCACCTTTTTGGTTTTATACAGATTTTGCTCCCAGTAAAGCGCTAGTCAATTTTTTGACGGCACACGGGGAGGGAGGGTGATTTTTGTTCGTTCACAGGGCTCTTATTTTACCTCTGACCTACACTTATGTGTAGGCTATCTGATATGTTAATAGTATTTTTCTTCTTCTGAAACATAAAGTTTGCTATTTTTGGGTTAGTGATCGCGCCGGTTTGGGCTATACATTCTTCCGCAGACCTGGCAACTGTGGGGCCAGTGGTGATCTTGTCTCGGTTCGATTCATTTTTAAAGATTCTGAAAAACTTGTAGATTAACTCTTGGCATTATTTTTTTTTTCTTTAATGTGGTAATTCCCAGAAGATGTTAATTATTTGTGCGTTAGGCTATTATTTTCAAGAACCAATAATGTTATGTGGTTGTCACGGCATCTGAGTTTTTGAGAAAGCAAGAATAACCTAAAACTTGAAATTAAACCAATAGCCACCGGAAGCTTTGACGTCAGCATGTTTTTGATTATCAGAACTTGTTGAAAATATGAAACTAATCTTCTTTTTTTATAACTGTCTAAAAGAGGTATTTCAACGCACTTGAACTTTGGGAAATAAGTTTGCTGGTATTTCAGTTGCCTACTTAAAATACATCTTATTTGTTAGTTGCTTACTGATTTCAAACCGAGCCACCTATAATCCTCACGTAACATGTAAGCCGCAAAGGCAAAGTGAAGCCCTTTTTGAATTTCTTGAATAAGGAAGGAATTAACAAAAAATAACAACTGACTATTGTGTTATCTCAATCAAGGGATTCTCTGCATTTTCATGACCTGCGAAAACACTGAAACATTTCAAATATCAGTAATCAACCTTTTAATTCTATTTTTTAAGTTGTGGAAGCTCTGGTGTATATTCTCTACTCACAAAAGAGCATGAATTTGCAAAAGAATTATGGAACTGAAACCTATAATACAGCTACTTTAATTAAATGGAAGGAACCCTTTGACTGTAAAGAACAATGTTTGTACTTTAAAGTTGGTAAGTATATGCTGATTGATAGAATGGCTTTATATGTATATGTGGCCACATATAAAGCCACATATGACTTTATATGTGGCTTTATATGTGCCTGATATTCTAGCTGGGTAGTCCAGGAGAGTTCTACTTTCCCATCTGATACGATGCTCTCTCATAGCCTTTACAGTGTTCCTCATGACAAATTTAATAATAATAATGATAATAATAATTTTATTTTTGCCCGCTCATACAAAAAAAAGAGAAAAGCGGAGTAATACAACAGAAGAAAAGAAAAAAAAACAAGAACACTCAGCATCAAAGGACAAGATTAGTAATAACTTCTTCATTCGCACTCGTAGATCAGGTATAGAGGCAAAAACCCGAACAATTTTTTCAACGCCTTTTTCTGCATTTGTTTCAGTAGACGGCACAACAACAATTGGGTCCACCATATTTTGGAGATCTTATAACAATGTGTTTCTCTCGTAGGGTGGGTATCGAAGCAAAAGCTTGAAATATTTGCAGTATACAGATCGGAGTTTGGTTTGTCTGTTTGTGCGAACCAGTCCCATAGCGGAGACGCATAAAGAAGGTGAGGAAGAGCAGCAGCTGTGTAAAGCTTTGCAAGAATCCTCCTGTTTATGCTAAATTTTCTGAGAGACATGCTTCTCGTAACTTGAATGAATACTCTTGGTAATTTTCTCCATTATTAGTAAACGGGAACTTCTTATATGATGACCGTACGTTATTCCCAGGTATTTTATGGTATTTCTGGGGAAAATTTTCATTTTTTCAACCGTCACATGCTTGCTTGCTGAGGGACAAAATTCAACAAACACCGTCTTTAGTGCGTTGATCATCAGACCGATACTTTTGTAACCAGTCATCAAGTGGTCAATATTTTCTTTTAGAGAAGTTAGGTTGCAGCTTAACATCAGCAGGTCGACAGCATACGAAAGTAGGCTGAGGTCACATAGGTTGATGCTAAATCCTCCAACAATGTTTTCTGTTATTCCGGATGTCAAGGTATTAAACAGGATGGGGTTTAATACAGATCCTTGACGAAGATCACGAACAAGTCTAATCGATCTGCTTAGGTGATCCCCTTTCAGTCTAACTTTCACAAGACTGCCTGAGTACCAGAAAGATAAGAATGCTACAACATGAGCATTCACACCATACTTGAGTAATTTCAGGAACACCTGAGACTGCACAGCTAAATCGAATGCATTTGAGATGTCTACGCTGCAGAGTGATGGTGAGTGATGGACATCTAAGCGTAGATGTCTACGCATAAAGAGTGAGGATCCCATTTAGTGGGCTTTGTCAATAGCTTTCTTTAAAAGCCTCTGTACAAACGCGCAACTCAGGTTTTGACGGAATCCGAACTGACGATAATCCAATCTGCACTTCTCAGAAATTTCTGGAAAGAGAAGTAGATCGAGGACCTTACTGAGAACACTTGAAATGGTAATTTGTCTGTATCCTGTGGACTGATTTGGGTTTTTCTCTTTTTAGGGGATATTTGACTGAACACAAGCACAAAATGAGCTAGATACCACACCGCAATTGACGCACATCTAGGATAGAAGAGTGATATGCTCAGACAAGAGGTCAGTGCCATGCCTTAGGTTATCTGGACAAATACCACCAAGACCACGTGCCTTTCCGCGTTTTAATTCACAAACTGTTTTAGCTACAGCCGATTTAGATACAGCAAAGGTTTTTCGAACTTTTAACAAACTTTTGAGTTTTTCGTTTAAGCATTTATCACAGTCCCGCTCAAGCTTGCTTTCTTTGGAACCAAAGAACCGTAGAGTAGAACCTTAACCATTCCTGTTCCGGAATGACAGATGAGCACGGTTTCCCACTGGTCTGGTATCTCTTGAAGAACTTCCACGTCAGTTTTGGGTTTTTTAAGGTTTGCTCTGAAACTATCAGCTTCTTCGCTTTTCATTTTTTCCGTTAGATTTAGGCAGTCGTTCTTTGTGCTCCGAAATAGTTGGAAGACCACTCCATATCTAGGCTTATCGGATTCCTTCCAGATATCGTACCACAACTTAGCAGGTTTTTGCTTGCTTGACCAGGTGACACTTGTCCCGACCTGGTTTTTGAGACGTTCACCCTGTCGTAACGGACCTTACGACAGGGGACAGCTAACTTTTCTGCGGTTTTTATGGCGTTTCAAATTTCCTCAGAATAGATGTCTAAAGCGACCGAATCTTGGACACCGTGTACTAGTAGCTCGTAGGGCACTTTAACTTTTCTCAGGATTTCGTCACAAGTATGTTGATACACCACCGTGTCAATTTTTTTCCACTCAGTTTTGATGAAGTGTTTTTTGGTTGCGAGGTTGGCAGTATATTGAAAGGTAACACTAAAAGGTTGACCTAAATGGTCGCTACAGGTATGGTCGGCGTCAACACTCATATTTTTCATGAGTTGAAAGTTTGTTATCACATGGATCAAATGATCCGTATAGATGGGCATAGAAAGCAACATAGAAAACTTAACAGCTGCTAGGACATAACCCCGCTTAACTGATGATTTCACACTGTACCGACAACTAAGCTCACTTGACATGCTGTTTTTTGGTTTGTTTCGCTGCATTTTCGCCATTTCGGCAATGATAATTAAAAGGGCGACATGCGCCATTTTTGTAACTTTTCAGGAGAGCCAACAGACGGAAGAAAGTTTGTCCATGGCCCACGCCTCTTTTTTATCTTCAAACTTGTCCACGTCCAAAAGTAGCCTAGGTACTTGTATTATACGAAAAACACTCGAGAAATTAAGTTTGGTAATGCTAAGGAAATATACCTAAGTAAGATGAAAACATAATAATTCAGAAACAAATTTGGATTTGCACATTAGGGGGGGGGGGTAAACTAAGCATATATAAAATACATAACCTAAACAAACCTATTCTAACCTAACCAAAATACCAACTAAATATTTAACTAAAATATAGCAATCATTTGGTCAGACACTATATTCTATCGCTATACAGTGCAAACTTACCGGGTAATGTCTCGAATATTTCTCGTATAATACGTTAGTACCTTGGCCTGTGTCTTTTTTTTATTTTCTTAACGACAACAATTACACGACTTATTTTCAACCAAAAATGGCATATGTCGCCTAGTTAATTATCACATCCGATTTGTGCAAACACTGAAGCAAGTGAAATATTTAATTTTTTAGTCCCGCCTTTATAAGTTGTGGAATATCTGATGTATATTCGTTACTGACAAAAGGGCAAAATTTGTAAAATAATTATAGAACTGAAACCTATAATGCAGCTACTTTGCTTAAATGGAAGGAAATCTGGCTGCAAAGAACTATATTAACACTTTTGAGTGGGTAAGCAGATGCTGCATTTCGCTGAACGAATATATTTTAAAATGTGAATCGATTACACTAGAAATATTTAATATGCACCCTCTAGCTTAGTATTCTGTTTTAGCAAAAAGAAAACAAAATTCCTCGACAAATAAGTGGAATATAAGGAATAAGAGGCAGTAGATGTAGGAGGAGGGATAAGGGCGAATCAGGAACATATTAGAATTTTGACTGAGAATCTAGAGGGTAAGTAATTTCCATACTCAAAAAGGAGAACTTATGTGAATTGTTCGCCTTTTGATATCCAGAAATGAGTTACAATAGTTTTTTCGTTCACAAATATTCTATTACAGTTGATGACTGGGAAATCCCATTTGAATCAATTAAAGATCTTCAATGGCTCGGATCCGGTGCACAGGGTGCTGTTTTCAAAGGTCGACTTCGTGGTCAGGTTATAGCAGTAAAGAAGGTCAAAGATAAGCAAGAAACAGAAATTCGCCATTTAAAGCAGCTGAACCACCCAAACATTATCAGATTTCTGTAAGTATTTTGATCATATGCTATTGAACTCGTTAATTCTGAGCTACGGTCTGTTTATTACATATCATACCTATATACACATTACTGTAACCTTCCAAAACCTCCGACCCGCCATCTCAAAGCCGTCGTCTTATTCCTCAATTGGCTTTTGACCTCATACTCACATCTCCAACTCGTCTCTCTACATTAAATTTGATATTAGGTGATAAGAGTACATGGCTCTATGACATGAGCTTGCATTCTTACCGTTGAATGAAATAAATAATCCATGTTTTATTGCGAATAAAATTTGTGAATTAGTTAGATAGGCTGTAGTGGTATACAGTAAATTCAGATCCATACCCTAGAGCAGTTTTACGTAAATGGTTAAGGTCATGACAATGGATAGGTTTGAGTTTTTTTTTCTTATTGCGTATTGTTACAGTTATTTTTTATATCTTAGTATTTTATTAAAATCATCTTACTATATTGTGTCTACAAAATATTCTATGAGGTAGTTTAGCCAAAACAAGAAATTCTAAGACAGTTTTGAACAATCTCTCTTCTTTTCTGTGTTGGAAACAAAGTTGACCTCTATTTCATCTACATGTTCTTTGTCTGCAAGTTTGATTTAAGTATTTGTAACTCAGATATCAAAAGTGTCCTTTTTTTCTTTATGTAAACTCAAATACCGGTGAAATATTTTATTAAAACGGAAATATATGATGCAATCAGGACATTTTATAACTGTCATATTCAACTTCGGTCATTTGATAAAGAAAAAAGCATAGTTATTCCTTTAAATAAATAAATTGTAATACAATTATACTGAAAAACTAATGAAAAGCTAATTTACCTACAACTATTGAAAACGGTCATTTTTTTTTTACAGAAGGCAATAGGGGATCCTAACCAATAAAAAAGGAATGATCTGATGGAAAATAAAGGGTATTTTTGGACAAAATATAATTATTTTATGTATATTAATATTTCTAATTAAGGTTGTTTACTCAAGCTTTGAATAAAATGGAAAGGCCGGAAAGAGAGTTCTTAGAAAATAGTCGGGGAAGTCACCCCTAGATCTGATACCCTCCACTGCGTAAATAAGACTAAAAATATCTAATTTATTACAGTAATTTCTCTTGGGATTTTCTGCTTTTTCTGCTGCATTAAACTTCAGTTCAAGTTGTTCTATAGTATTGAATAGTCATTCTAAGAAGGTTTTAAGGGAAAGTTTTATTTTGTGAACAACTCTACTGCCCTTCTACGCTTGTATAACTTCTAAAGTTCAAGAAGTTTTTCAGCAAATATTTTTCCAATCAGAATAAACGAATATATAACCATAGTATAATTTATGACATGATATTTTATATCAGATGCATAATGCAGAGACATAGACAGGTGAAACTGTTAAAAAACACCATGATAAAGACTATTTATGTGTTTTCTTGGGGAATATAAAAGGGGTCAGCTATTATATCTTCTCGTATCTTAATAATTGTCTTATTCTTCTTACAGTGGAATATGTACACAAGCGCCCTGTTATGCCGTAGTAATGGAGTATTGTAGCAAGGGAACACTGCACGAATATTTGCGAAAGTCTGAAGACACAACCCCTGTCCAAACCCTTGACTGGGCTGTTCAAATTGCCTCGGGTATGTCCTTCCTACACTCACGCAACATTATTCACAGAGACTTAAAAAGCCCCAAGTAAGTCCTTCGTGATTTTCTCTAGTGGTTTACATTCTTTTTTCCATTTTCAGAAGATTAGCTAATCAGGTAAGGATCATCCAGTGGAGGGTCCTCCTATCCAAAATGCTGAAGATAAACATTGGTATCTCATCAAATATTTGGAACCCCTCCCCCCTTCGTTGAATGTTACAGATTTTTTCTGGCTTGAAAGTGATAAATGGATAACCTGTAAGCTTTTGTTCATTATAAAGGAAGAGGGAGTTTAAGAACGTGATGGAATATAAACTGTCCCTTTTTTTAATGTCATTTTCTAGTACCTTTGTGTTACTTTTCGAAAAATAATTTAAATTACTGCCACCTCTGGTTCCATCCTAAATCTTAGTTAGAACAAAATTTAAATATGCTTTAAATCTATCTGGTGTGTAATATTACCCTATAATATTTAACATATATCTTATAACGAAAAAGGTAAAATTCGATGACTTGAATTAACTTAACTTAAGTTCTGTCGAGCATTTGTGGTTATATTGGGGCTTCTTTCCTTCTAAGAAGACAATGAATTTGACGATGGCATTTCAATCTGTTCTACGGTAGACGTAGTAGCTGGGGGAGATTATGGGCCAGAAAATTGGCGCTCCATCTCTTAGGAGGTTTTCCGGTGGGAGGGGGCGTGTGACGTGAAATTGTCCTTTGAAGATGATTTTTGGTAGCTTGTTAGCTGATATTGGCTTAATACTGCCACGCTAGAGGAGTTGTTGGCTTTCGATCTGGTCGATGATGATTAGGGGGTAACAGAGTAGTTTTCGGAGGTCTTCATTTTAGAATTGGTCAACGTAGGCTATCCCCACGATGTGTTTAAGGCATTCAGTTTCTAATGCAGAGATTCTTTGTTCGCTATCACCCTTTATCGACCAGTTTTCGCTTGAATCGATGGGGATTATAAAGGAGTTGAAGAGTCGAACCTTTAGATAAGTTTACAGAACCTTGCTTTCCAAATTAGCAAGATGCTAGCGCTATCCAGGCTAAGTCTTCATTTGATCGTTTTTGAGCAGTCTCTGTCAGAAGTTAGGAGGCTCGCTAAGTAGACAAACGAGTTAAAATTTTTTACTGGCTCCCATTTTATTGTCAGCTGCATAGTTCTTGCAGCTGGGTCTCTAGACACCCTCATAACCTTAGTTTCTGCTGTATTTACTACTATCCCAAAGGTCTTGGTCGCTGCCACTATTTCATTGGTCTTAGGTTGGAGTAGATGCCCTAGGCAGTTTTGTTTCTCGATTTCATCTGCGTATGTCAATTTATCGAGAAGCTTCCCTCCACCCTCTGCACCGTCTACAGTTTTGGAAAGTGATGGCGCTGCGTCAATTAATAAGTTAAAGTGGTGGGGTGACAAGAGGCAACCTTGGAGAACACCCATTGATGTTAGGAAATCTTCTGTTAGTCTCCCGGGGCGTCAGGTCCCGGCTAACAAAATGTGAATACATCTCTTTCATCAGGACTAATTTGTTTTAAGGGGTTCTATAATTTAGCAGAATGTGCCATAATCCATCTCACCATATCAAGTCGAAAGTCTGCTTGGAATCTGTGAAGAGTTTTAGCAGCTCTGGTAGGGCGGTCTTTTCGAAAGCTTTCTTGGTATTCCTCTAGAATATGGTTTGTCAGAGATTTGAGATGGTCAAGAAGTATTTTTTTTAGAATCTTCGCCTGTTGGCTAGTAGGAAACCTATTGATCTGTAGTTATTACAGTCACCCTTATAAAAAGGGGAATTGTAGTGGATTTCACCCAAGGTTTTGGGAAGTGTCCCGTTTCCCAGACACAGCGGATCGACTCGATATCTTCGTAAGCTCCTGCTTTGAAAAGAGGAGTGGTCAATTCTCTAGTTGACAGAGCTTGGCAAGTTTGTTCTCCAAGTTTCCTGGATTTAGAGCTTGACCACCACACACAATTGTGTCACTTGACATATTTTATTTGGGAGTGGCTATCTAATTAGTTGAATAAATTCTGTAATTGTAAAAAGTGTTAAAAAATTATCAGATAGTGACACATTAAATGCAAATCAAAGGGAAAATTCAGTTTATCTTGGTCTCCCGTACGTTAAAGGGGTTTCAGACCACATTTCCAAAAATCTAAGGAAAAATAATATTTTCACTTACTACAGACCCAGAAAAACTATCAGTTCCCAAATCTACCAAGGTAAAGACCCTATCCCGATAGGTGAAAACTCCGGTGTCTACAGAATTCCCTGCTCTTGTGGTCTTTGGTACATCGGAAGGACAGATCAACGACTTCCGGATAGATTACTCAGCACTCAACCTCAATTAATAACATTCTTAAAAAGCAGAAAAAAAAATTAAATTTTTGACTCTGCCCTCTCAGAACACATATTTAATAATCCAGAGCTTACTGTTTTATTTAACCAAGCCAGCCCAATTTCACATGACATAGGTATTGTCCAGCACTACAGGGAAGCTGTTGAAATTTATAAATACCAATATTTAGGTCTAGCTTTGAACAGTGATTCAGGTGATTTAAGAATAAATGATTCGTATTTCAGTTTTCTCAAAAGAGAAGCCGATACTTTAGTAATCCCTGAAATCAACGTTAAACCACTTCCCCAATTACATAACCAAATACATCATCAACCCCTTAGATCTCAAAGGGTATCCGCAAGAAATGCAATGGTTAAAATCAGAAATCACTTGACCTAGTTCTCTAATTTATTCACTTGCTGTTTCGTTTGTTTGAGTGAATGAATATTTTCTTTTATTTCTCAGTTGTTCGTTAGTATCCTTCGTTGGACGTTCAAATTTGTTTGGATTTTGTGCAAATCGCCAATACTGGCGAATAACTCACTTAATAGCATGTTAGGTACTTGATTTTAATTCTTTTAATTTTTGGTCTTTTATTGAATTTTATTTAATTTTTTGGCAGTTTCTTTCATTGGTTTTGTTGTACTTTCCACTTTTTTTTCCTTGATCATATTATTTTGTTTGCGCTGAAGAAGAGAGGCGGTTATTCTCTCGAAATGTTCGCTTTCTGTGTTTTCTTCAGTATTTTCATTTGGCCCTTAAAAACCCCTTTTTTGATCGTTTTCTTTCTTTATGTGAGTCTTAGACAGTCCAACAATGTCCCAGCGGTAACGTTCATTTCATTCAGGACTAGTTCTATTTTTCCTGGGTTAGCTAATGTGCGTCCGTTTAAAATTCCGAGTGAGAGAGATGTTTTAGAGGTTAACATAGATAAACTCTTCTCCGACCGGAAATTCATCAAATTAGATACATGATCGTCGGTTGCACCAGACGCGGTAACAAAATCATTTTCAACATCATTATCAACATCGTTATCGCGATTTTTAACTCTTGGTCTCATACCGTCGATTACCCCGGACGCGGTAGCACGAGTTCTTACTTTATTCTTCGCCCTTTTTATCATTAATATTAAGGAGAAAGAGTTTAATGGCTAATTTGTCAGAGTAACAGCAATCCACTTCTTTCTGCCTTTAGCAGAGACCAATGTCCTTAGAGCTGGATCATCTGCCCTTCAAAGTTGTACCTCTAGGAAGAGATCCTCCCGTTCAGTCGTCTGCGACGCCGAGCAGTTTTTCCCATTGTTGGAGGAGGGTGTTTAACTGTTGGGACATGTTCACATGCAAGTGGGCCCTGTATGGTTTGCGTCAAAGGGGCCTTCCTCCTCCGACTGTATTTTAACCCTCGGGCGAGATTGTCCCAGATTCATTTATGGACTTCCAGGGACTGGGTTCCCCTTGGTTTACGATTTCTACTCCTTGGAGGCACCCAACATATCTGAAGGACATTCCTCTATCTGCCACATGGGGACGCGCTGAGTGGCCTGGGGATAGCCTCATTGAGAAGGCGACTCAGTAGATACTCAGTTTAATGTATAATGCTGCCAGTTCTGATATATGAACGAAAATTTAACGAAAAGAGAAGAACAAAAATCTGATATATAATGCTTAAATACATCTTGTAAAAAATTCTCACCGCATAAACTAGACACGTACTGTTTTTGAAGTCAAGGTCCATAGTGAATCAGAATGGTGCATTTTACATGAATGAATTTAGTAGTTGTTTAATATGAGAATAGGGGGGATCACTGAAAAGTAGTAGAACATAAAAAGTCAAGTTACTTTCGTCCACCACTCTTTTATCTTTTCCTTTTCTTTTCGATCTTTTCCATAAATGGTGATCTACTTCTTTCATCACCTTCTTCCTAAATCTTTGTTTAGCACTGATACCTTTCTTCTGTTTTTTTTTCTTCACCTCTCTCTTCTGACTATCTGGTTTTTAATTTTATTGACATAAGTTAAAGTATGGCAAATTCTGACTTTGAAGGGAAGGTGTCACGCAATTTTTATTTTAGAAAAAAACTACTGGAAGAGAAACGAAAATATGAAAAAAGAAGCCTTTATATGTCATACATAATTTTCAATTATTCTTAAATACAGAGAGGAGGGGGTCTTTTGACTAACACTCGGGGGAAGGGGATTTATCTGCATATTGGAAGAAATTTTCACTGAAAGGTATAGTTGTTTTGACAAGAAAGGGAGCAGCTGCTCCATCGGAGTTCTGATCTTTGAGGCTAAATCGCACTTTTTGAGACATTTGAGCGAATACGTGACCATCCTGTGTTACTGCTTCTGAAACTGAGAAGCTCAATATACAGTTCTGATAATTTTAAATAAATTTACTATGCCAGAATTCTCACTCAATAGCTTTTTGGCACTCTATTGACCGAATTTTAGTTTTTGGCCAAAAATGTCAGAAGACGTAACTTTGCTATGGTGTAATCCTTATTGCTTATTAAAAAGGTTCTAGATATTTCAATTCCTATTCAAATGAGCCTTCTTATAATGCTTTAAGGCAATTGATTTAGTACTATTACCCGTGGAGAAAAAACAAATAAACATACTTCTCGGAAGGAAATACAAAATTGTGCATTCTAAGAGAAAGTGACCTGAAACCTTGAGGGCCTTGAAGTATGTTTAAAGAACTTTAAGAATTTAGCCTAAAGATCAAGGGTCGAGGAAGGGGACCCCCCCCCTCTCATACGGAATTATTTTTATTTTTTAAGTTTTTTTTGCTCCTTATTTCAGTTGAAAAACTTGTTTTTTTTATTTAATCTGTATCTAATGCTATTAACCCAATTAGGATAGTTCAATGTTTGAACGCAATAACGAGCACAAGAATGCAATTATTCCAGTTAGAATTCTTCGTATTTTCGGGCTCAAAGTTAAACCGTCGCAGTAAAATCTTATTTACATACTGCTATAAATCCTAATGTTTGCTTATGATAAGAAAGGAATATGCTTTTCTTCAAGATATTTTGTAACCGATGACATTTATAAACCTAATTTAATATTGATTTGGTTGGTTTATTATCTTTGAAAATCTGTGGGAAATAGATAAAGCAAAAATAGCAGAGAAAAAATAGTTATAATCCCAAAGGAATTGGCTAAAGATGTTAGTGTAGGCAGGAAAAGCTAAATTTCTGAATCCTTTGAAATGACAATTCCCTCTTAAATGTTCCCTGTCAGAGGCGACCTTACTGGCGTGCGGGGCCTTGTGACCCGGTAGGCACGGGGCTCGGTGCGGTTGCACCACTTGCCACCCTCAAAGCTGGTGCTGTTCCCTGTGCAAGTCTTTTCTCAGTTATTTTTAAGTAGTCCTATTATTGTAATATTTCAACGTAAGACAACAACTTTGCTATGATTCGATAGCCGAGATTCAGCTTTATCCAGATTCCAAATTACATTTTTGCAATCTGTTTGATTTTTTTTTTAGATTCATTGTACGTTGAAAACAGGTCATAAACAGGAGAAAAAAGGAAAATTTCATATTTTAAGCAGGTTTGGATAACTCTCTAAGATAAAGACGAAGCAATATCATAATTCTGGATCGGTAAATGGGTAGTCTGAAACCAATGAATCTAATGACAGAAGGAACATGTCTTTTTATAATAAGCTATACCCGCAGACTTGTCGTAACATTGCATGTTTCGCTGTGAGCCTAAACTTTATTTAAAAAGAAAATTTGTAATCGGCTAGGAGAACGACAGAGAGGTATAATATTAGCCTCTCTCAAAGGCAGCAGTAGGTGCTCTTTGCTATTTGTTCTTTATTTTGATCCTACTATTGTATATAGTAGGACTTTTGAAGACTTTTAGTCTTCCTTCTATTTTCTAAATAAAGCAAATTTTCTCAGGCTCGTAACTTTTGATGGGTAAGACTTAACATGATGAGACTTATATATTTAAAATCAGCATTAAAATGCAATTCTTTTGATTCCGTTTTTAGAGTTTCGATTACTATTGAGATAGGAGTTTTCATAACTGTATATTGGTATTTAAGCTGTGCTTAACATCAATGCTTCGAGGTTTTTAAGTATGTGCAAGTAGCTTTGAACGAAACTGTTTCTGAAGTATTTGATTGTTATACTGAGCTTAACACCTTCTTGTATGTCTTTCCAGTTGTAAAAAGGGGTGGGGAGGGGGAAGGAATTTATGGAAGCTCTTCAGAAGGAGGTAAGCTCACGTACTTGTAGAAAGCAATATCAAAGCTGGATTAGAAATTTGGTTTTAGGCTATAGCGAGTCATAGGTGACGACAAAACCCGCCCTATTATGGCAATTTTTTCCGTGGAACTAACAGTTGCTTTGGAGTACTAACAGTGCACTGCGTTTCCATATTCGACACTATTCCTGATAAAGAAATTGTGAAGTGTGTAATTGTGCTGGGTGAAAGAAGATTTTTGAGGGTACAGCTGTTTTGCGCAAGAGGCTCCTGCCCAATCTAGATGGGTGATCTAAAAATGACCTGCGTCGAAGGTTATTCAATCTTGCTTTTAGTTTCTACTATTAGAGGGGCTTATGGAGAACAGAGGGGAGAATGCTTGGCCCTACCTTCTCCCCAAAACCAAAATGTATATAATTCTCTTTAATGTTTGAACTGTTTGCCTGTTTTTTGCTGTTTCAACAAATATTACAAACTAGCTGTTGAGGTGGCGCTGTTTTTTTTGTAGTTTTTACCTTTTTTTTAGTTTTTTTTTTAGTTTTTTTTTCTTTTTTAGTTTTTAGTTTTTTACCGTTTTTTATTTTCTTTAGTTTTTTAGCTTTTTTAGTTTTTTAGTATTTTCTTTTTAGTTTTTTTTTGTAGTTTTTACCTTTTTTGTTTTTTGTTCTTCTTTTGTATTAATGCTGTTGAACCTGGAACCTGGAACATAACGCTTTACCATCTCAGCTACTTCGGCACGCTTTCTTTTCTTACTTTCTCTATCAGCCGCAAGTTTTTTGGCATAGACTCTTTGAGCAGCTTCCTCGGCTGTTGCCATTGTAGGTTCTTCAGTTATTTTACAATTAAACATTTTTCCGTCCACGATCTTCTTACAAGTAAAAATTGGTCTTTGAACGATTTTCTTAAATACCTTTAATGACGTCATCGTCATAGCAAACATGACGACAACTAACTTCATGACGACATGATGACATGACGTCACTCGACAGACAACCCACAGACAACTTATTTATATATATATATATAGATACTAGCTGTTGGGGTGGCGTTTTGCGCCACCCCAACACCTAGTTGGCGGGGCGCTTCGCGCCCCCCCCCCCAAGCCCCCCCGCGCGCGTAAGTCGTTACGCGCCATATTAGTTACGCGCCATTGTAGTTGTGTCCCTGTGTCCCACCTGTGAATATATATATATATATATATATATATATATATATATATATATATATATATATATATATATATATATATATATATATATGTATATATATATATATATATATATATATATATATATATATATATATATATATATATATATATATATATATATATATATATATATATATATATATATATATATATATATATATATATATATATATATATATATATATATATATATATATATATATATATATATATATATATATATATATATATATATATATATATATGTTTTTAACTACGTAAAACATTCGAATATACAACATTCTTCGCTGTTCCATTGTCTATGCATATAAATAGATTGTCAGGTTTACTGACTCTTGAACATGCAACATATAATTGTCCATGGGAAAAACAATCCGTACTCAGATCTATACCTCATTATTCTAATGATGTGCCCCTTTGTCCCGGTCGTCATTTATATTCCCTGTGTCCCGGTCGTCATTTATATTCCCTGTGTCCCGGTCGTCATTTGTGTCCCGATGTCCCAGTTTATAATTTCTCTTTGGGTGTCCCGGTCGTTATTTATATTCCCTGTGTCCCGGTGTCCCGGTCGTCATTTGTGTCCTGGTGTCCCGGTCTGTAATTTCTATTCGAACAATCCCTGTGTCCCGGTCGTCATTTACATATCCCGCCTGTGCCCCCGGCGTCCCCGTTGTAGTTGTGTCCCTGTGTCCCGGTCGTCATTTATATTCCCTGTGTCCGGGTTTCACAGTCTGTAATTTCTCTTTGAGGTTCCCGGTCGTCATTTATATCCCCTGTGTCCCGGTCGTCATTTGTGTCCCGGTATATAATTTCATCAGTTGACAAACATGACGTCAGTCGACAAACAACTTCATGACGCATACAGCTCAATCCTTAAAATGACGTCAGTCGACAAACATGACGTCAGTCGACACACAAACATGACGTCACTTGACAGACACACACACACAGACAACTTATTTATATATATATATATATATATATATATATATATATATATATATATATATATATATGTATATATATATATATATATATATATATATATATAGATATTGGGTATCAGTAACTATATTTTACAGGAAATCAAGTAAATCATTCACCTCCTGTTAAGTAGCTTTTTCTCTTTCTGCCATTGTTGGTCAAGGTGACAAAACAAATACATTAGCATGCACTTCACTCTGACTACGTAAAGGAGGAAACACTCACACACTTTAAGTCTGGTTTTGTTCGGTTTCGCACATCCATTTGCGTTCATCACCCCGACTAGTTAATCCAACAAAACCATCAGTGGTCTTTATAACTGTGAGACTAAATCATGAAAGAATCTTTGCAAATGAAATGCCTGGTACTATCACATATGCTATAAAGAATAAAAAAAAGGTCGAAGACTTCTCAGTAAATGCTTATACAGACTCATCTTGGCGTGATGTCTCATTTCGAGCTTAGTTTTGGCCATCGCCTATGGTTGGGTCTTAATATTTTAGTCAAAGGAATATTATAATAAATTAAATTGATATTTACTTTACAGTGTACTATTGAGCAATGATAACAAGCTGAAAATAAGTGATTTTGGGACAAGTCGAGTTTGGTCAGAAGCAAGTGCTGAAATGTCTTTCATTGGAACATACGCTTGGATGGCACCTGAGATTATTAGAAAAGAACCTTGTTCAGATAAAGTAGATGTTTGGTATGTATTTGGCTCCCTAATGCGAAAAATTTTCTTTTCGTCTGCTGAAAATAGTGACAAAGACACCATTGCCTTTGCCTAAAATCCAAAAAAGAGAATACAAAATAAAAAACAGGAATATTTTATTGAAATGGAAGAAAACAATAAAAGCAATCTGGGACTTTTTTACCATGTACCCAACACTCGCCGTCAGTGACAACTAAAACTATAATATAAAATGCATAAACAAAACATGTTTTTCAAGAATATAATTGTAAATACAATCGTTAAGTGAGCCTTTTTACCCTTCGACTTTTTTTCAGTTAATTTTAAAGTTCCTTTGTGGTTGATAACAAAACATGGTTGTATTCTCAAAATATCCAAGTTTTGGCTTTTTTTTTGTCGGCTTCTCCTCATAACACTCCCCAGTGTTAAAATATCTAAAGTAAATGCACGTACCATCAGTATGCCTTAATCCATCCATATTTGATCCTGATTTGATCCTTTTTCACCCTATTTAACATTTCACCATATCATAATGTCGCCAAGATTTAAAGCCCCCCTTTTCACAATTTAAGAATAGTGTTTCCATATCTGGTGGTTATTTTTTGAAATAGTTGATGGAGCAAAATGGATCCTGCCCCGGGATACGCTATCGCTAATTGTACTCAATATTAGCAGTATATCAGTCAACTCTATGTCTTTGCAAAGTAATACATCTGAAATTCTGTTTTTTTAACATGACGATGATTGCCCAAAACGTAATGAACCTAAAAATCAAGGCTTAATTAACGTGAAATGGGGAATTGTTTACAATATGCAATTATATATCTATGGTTGGCTGAGATGAATTGGAAGCAAAGATGTTACAGCTTGGATTAGCGTACTGTTTAGCCTGGAATTATCTCGGTAACCAGTTGTTTTCCGATAGTTCAATGTTGACGCATCTGTGATCGAAGAAACTTGTAATCTCTATTTTTTTTTCTGTGATAGAGGTCATGACAAAGGACTATTCAGGCGAAATTACTAATCCGACGAAATATCTAAGCAATTAATCTTGACCAAGTCCGGATGAGCTACTGAATGCAAGAATGAATGCAAGTAACAGGCAAAGATTACGTTTTACCATAAAATATGATAATACATTAATCTTGTATATGAAGTAATGTTGGTCTTACCATTTTATTCCTTCTTACTTTTCAGTGTCAAAACAAACGCAACGGTTTTCGGTAAGCTGGCTTTCATGACTGCACACGCGCATGCACCTAGAGGAGGGGCACATAGTGCAGCCTCTAACTCCATATAGTCGATATGTTGATAAATATTCCAGGATATTTCTATAAATATTTATGAATATCTTATAATTCTGCTTAAATTTGCCTGTTTTGAAGAACCTCGGTGACCTCTATCCCTCTCAAAAAATTAATTCTCTTCCTATAAAAATTTCCGCTGATGAGAATGACGAGGCCCAGGAAGCATTTTCATTTTATTCTGGATTAACATATACCCTATTTATCTACCAAATAATTATTTTCTTACATAAAAAGAAAGGTTTTAACTAAGGTGGACCAAGAGCCCTGGTTCAGTTTTTCCGGGAAATATCTACCCTTCAATAATTTTTTTCAGTGGGAGAGGTTTGCAAACCAGTTAAAGCTTTAATCTGTTCTGAATGTTGAAAATTTGCCCTACAGGGATTTATTTCCCACTTCTTGTGCTTCCAGAGGGAGCGCAGGGGTTAATCTCCCGCACAATACCGGTGCAAATGGCTCCATACTCTAAAAAATGATGTATTGTTGCTTACAAATGCAATGGGAAAGTATGAAACATGACAAATTTGAATTTTCAAGAAATAAGAAAAAAGACCATTTGTCTTTTAAAAGTAGTTGATGTCACAGACATAGTTACTGAGTTACTATAGTGCTTACTTGTTGAACATAGTTACTAGAGTAGTGAATAAAAAAGAAGATTTGTTCATAATTTTTGGTACACTTATATATTCATGAATAACCTATTTGCCCCTAAGAAGATTTACACACTTAAACATGGCATACATTGTTCTGTCGTAAACTGCAGGAATGAATCCAAGAAAGATAGGCATACAAAGGTCACATTTCGCATGTAAGCGTACTAAGACTGCAAAGCAAAATATTTTTGAGTTTTCCTAGGTTTTTTCTTATTCCTCGTTGCTGTCATCACAAATGCTGCTATCTTCAAAAAGTGGCCACACACAACTGAGCACACGCAATTACATAGGAAAGGGGGCTAGGGTGTTGCCACTCCCGAGCATTCATTATTTTTATTGGTAATCTGATCAGCTCCTGCAATTCTCATGTTATTCACCTCTTTTTTTACGATTTTAGTAGCTCTTCCTTGTAAAATGTTTTTCCTTTCTATCAGTTAAACATTATACTTCAGAAAAGCCTTTAGTGGAATAATAAGTCGATGATCTGGAACATTGTCGTTTGAATTAAACAGTACTTTTAAAACTCAAAGCTCCAATTTGGTTTTCTTCTAAACGGAAATTTGTAGTCTGTTTTAATTTTATAATTAGCTTTATTTTTTTTACGTAGTTTGTAGGTAAAATTCTTATGATTTATTCCCACTGTTTAATGCTTCTTGTTTCACTCACATTGGACAGGAGTTTTCCTAGTTTACTAGAAGTCAATATCCAGAAGGGCCAAGGATAGGAGAAAGGGGTTCAAACGTGAAACCTTTGATCTACTTTTGGCTAAATTCCTGAAAGTCTTATTTACCAAATACAGTTCCATTCATTCTTTCATTTATCAACATTAAACAATTTACCAAAACTTCATTGCAATAAAATTATAAGGCTCTAAGACAATCTTTGAGCGAGCCAACTTAAAAGCAATATGTTGACCCTATTTATAATATTTTGCAAGTAGTGCACTTTTGTTGAGGTCTGTATTATTGAGAGATATTTCCCAAAGAAACTCGTAGCTTTCCTTTGCAGGTCATATGGTGTTGTTCTATGGGAACTTGTAACCGGTGAAACTCCATATCGTGGCCTTGAAACGGCAAGAATTTTATTTGGTGTTGGGAACAGTAGTCTAAGCCTACCACTTCCATCAACCTTACCTCCTGGTCTTCAACTACTTATGAAAATGTGCTGGGAGACTAAGCCAAGGAATAGACCTTCATTTGCATCCATTATGGCTCACCTTAGTATAGCTGCCCCAGAATTAATAAATAGGGATGAAAAGACATTTAACGAAGAACGAGTAAGAAAATTTTCATTTTAGCCCTAACTCCAGAATATCTAACCTGAATCATATTTTAAATATAAAAAATTATAATTTAAAAATAAAAATATACTGTTCCTATATTTAAAACGGCTGTGAAAAACGGGGACATTTTATAGCGAGTTAGTACTACAACAGTGCATTGTTTGTTATCAGAATGTGTAACTGTTTTTTGCATAGCCGAAATCATGATAATGCCCTTGGATGCCTTAAAACAGTTCTCTCCATATCTTTTTCATTTTTGGAATCGTTAAAAAAAAAACCTTATATAATTGTAAAAGAAGAAATGTGGCTAGCCAATTTTTTTTTCTTTTTGAAAGAATGATCAACAATAATATTTTTTACCCATCAAGCAAATGCTTTTGCGAGTTTGGAGACCACTTTTTAGAGCTTTGAAGTTGCACCTTCACTATTGTTATATGATGCTCTTTTGCGTATAAAATAAATACAAACATTGGCCAAAAACATATGCTATTCAAGATTTGTAAAACATAGTGTCGGGTGTGACTAGAAAACTCTAAACAGCGTCATCACTAATCAAGAAATACCACCAAGTTAAGCACTTGGTATCTACCAAGTGACATATAGCGATCGCAAATTCTGTCGGTCTGTCTGTCTGTCTGTCCCAGTTTTGTTACTTTAGTCACTTCCAGGTAAGCTAGGACGATGAAATTTGGCAGCCATATCAGGAACCAGACCATATTAACTAGAAATTGTCGTTCCCCGATTCGACCATCTGGGGGGGGGGGATGGACGGTTTAATCAGAAATTTAGAAAAAATGAGGTATTTTTAACTTACGAACGGGTGATCGGATCTTAATGAAATTTGATGTTTGGAAGGATATCGTGCCTCAGAGCTGTTTTTTAAATCCCGACTGGTTCCGGTGACATTGGGGTGAGTTTGGGGAGGGGGGCTTAAAATCTTGGAAAACGCTTAGAGTGGAGGGATCGGGATGAAACTTGATGGGAAAAATAAGCACAAGTCCTAGATACGTGATTGACATAACCGGAACAGATCCGCTCTCTTTGGGGGATCTTTTAATTCTGAAAAATTAGAAAAAATGACGTATTTTTAACTTACAAAGGAGTGATCGGACCTTTATGAAGTCTCATGTTTGGAAGGATGTCGTGTCTCAGAGCTCTTGTTTTGATCCCGACTGGATCCGATGACATTGCGGGGAGTTGGGGGGGGGGACCTAAAATCTTGGAAAATGCTTAGAGTGGAGGGATCAGGATGAAAATTGATGGCAAAAATAATCACAAGTCCTAGATACGTGATTGACATAACCGGAACGGATCCGCTCTCTTCGGGGGAGTTAGGGGGGGGGGTTAATTCTGGAAAATTAGAAAAATGAGGTATTTTCAACTTCCGAAGGAGTGATGAGGCCTTATGAAATCTCATAATTAGAAGGGCCTCGTAATTCAGACCGCTTATTTTAAATTCCGACCGGATCCAGGGTCATTGGGGGGGAATCTTGGAAAACACTTAAAGTGGAGAGATCAGAATTAAACTTGGTGGGACGAATAAGTACAAGTCCAAGGTACGTGACTGACATAACCGGACCGGATCCACCCTCTTTGGTGGAGTTGGGGGGGGGTGATTCGGAAAAGATAGAAAAAATGAGGTATTTATAACTTACGAACGGGTGATCAGATCTTAATGAAATTTGATCTTTAGAAGGATCTTGTGCTTTAGAACTCTTATTTTAAATCCCGACCAGATCTGGTGATATTGGGGGGAGTTGGAGGGGGAAACTGGAAATCTTGGAGACGGGAAATCTTGGAAAACGCTTAGAGTGGAGAGATCGGGATGAAACTTGATGGGAAGGCTCTTGACTCTTCCGACCTCGCCACTCTTTCAGCTCTACGAACTCTTTCAGAGTTCGACTCTTTCTTTTAGCTCTACTTTTTGAAACAGTGAAAAACTTTAGCGTAAAGAGCGGGGCGTTGAGGAGGTAACAGCCCCTGTCATTTACGGAGTAATTTCTGTTCGCTTTAAGTTTTAATGTCGCTCCTTACTTTCAGTTAAAAAAACTTGTTTTTTTTAAATTTAATTTCTGAACGTTTTTGAATTAATGCACGTTTTGACTTTGGCTCTCTGCACATGAATAATTAAAAGGAAATTTGTAGATTAATATATTTTTTTGGGTAAATGGCTTTCTCATAGTTTTGATCGGACGATTTTGAGAAAAAAAAAGGGGAGTAGGTCTAGTTACCCTCCAATTTTTTGGTTACTTAAAAAGGCAACTAGAACTTTTAATTTTACGAACGTTTTTATTAGTAAAAATACACGTAACTTACGAACTAACTTACGTAACGAACTTCTAAACTCGTGTGTTTTTATTACGCATATGAGGGGGCTCGCCCCCTCGTCAATACCTCGCTCTTTACACTAAAGCTTAAATTTTGTCCCAATTCGTTAAGAATGACCCCTGAATCACAAAAGCCGTAGAATAAATAGTTGAATTCAATAAAATTATTTTAGCGTAAAGAGTGAAGTATTAGGAGGAGGTGAACCCCATCATGTGCGTATAAATTTCTGTTCGTTTCAGATTTTAATGCTGCTCCTTACTTTCAGTTGAAGAAACTTTTCATATTTATCTTTTCATTACTCTTTAAAAAAATCCTATAGAAAATCCTGCGCCCCCTTCATGGAAATTCTCTTCCCCCATGACAAATTCCTCCATGGAAAGTTCCCCCCGTATAACCCCCTTCCCTCAAACCATCCCCCGCCCAAAAAATCCCCCTGAAAGCGTCTGTACACTTCCCAATAACCATTACTATGTGTAAACACTGGTCAAAGTTTATAACTTGTAGCCCCTCCCACAGGTACTGGGGGGGAGTAAGTCGTCCCCAAAGACAAAGTTAATAGGTTTTTCGACTATTCTAAATAAAAAAAGCTATCTCAGATTTTTGATCCGGTGACTTTGGGGAAAAATGAGCGTGGGAGGGGGCCTGGATGCCCTCCAGTTTTTTGGTCACTTAAAAAGGACACTATAACTTTTAATTTCCGTTAGAATGAGCCCTCAAACGACATTCTAGGACCACTGGGTCAATACGATCACCCCTGGAAAAAAAAACAACAAATAAACGCGCGTCCGTGATCTGTCTTGTGGCAAAAATTGTAAAATTCTACATTTTTGTAGATGTTTGCTTGAAACTTCTACTGTTGGGTTCTCTGATACGCTGAATCTGATGGTGTGATTTTCGTTGAGATTCTATGACTTTTAAGGGGTGTTTGGGTGTTTCCCCCTATTTTCTAAAATAAGGAAAATTTTCTCAGGTTCGTAACTTTTGATGGGTAAGTCTAAACTTAATGCAACTTATATATTTAAAATCAGCATAAAAATGCAATTCTTTTGATGCTACTATTGTTTTAAAAGTTCCGTTTTTTAGAGTTTTGGTTACTATTGAGCCGGGTCGCTCCTTACTACAGTTCGTTACCACGAACTGTTTGATATCTTTGTTAACCCATTTAGCCGTAAGAAGTTGTCAAATAACTTTTCTATGATATGATCCGATGGACAAATAAAATTCTACAAAAATAAAATTTCTTATAAATTTCTGCTGGAAAGGAATTGGCAAAATTTCAAGTCTACTTGTCTACCCGTTTTTGCATCATCGTATAAAAGCGGCATAGTATCTAGACTCTCTCGGTTTCTTTTGTTTCGAAATTTTCTGCTAAATTTGACTAAAAAGGAGGACAAAACATTTTTCAATTGTGGGTGATTTTCTTTCACTTAATTTAGCCACAAAAATGTTATTGGTCATTATAATATATTTGTTGATACTCAGCAGGAATTATATAAGGAAGATGAACCTTCTCAAGGAGTGAACGATCCTATTTATAGAGCTTCACTTCTAGAATTTCAGCAATGTGTTAGTTTTATTAGGAATACCGATGTCTTTGCTGTGGTCACCCACTCTCCTCTCGTCTTCTTTAGCAGTGTCGTTGGGTTGTTTCTAGCGGATTAGTTTCAAGATTTAACTTTAGAGGATGAGCCAATCAAGCATTCAGGCTGTGCTAAAAAACCGGGTCTAGGGTATGTGGTCTAATTTCATCCTAAGGAAAAGGTTCCAGCTTATTCAATTCTTTTTTTTACAAATTTGCCAAAAAAAAAAAAAAAAAGATTACAATTTAGTAAGTCGGCAATTCTTGAGTTTTTTTGTCATAAAGCAAAATGGACCCTTAAAATTAACCCAAATTCTTTCTGAGGGAACTTTTTTTGGGTACTCCCCGTGTAAATAGACATTAATTGTCTAATGTAGTTAGAGTGTATTATAATTGCTATTTGTATTGAAAGATTTTTTTTCAATGAACTGGTGGTACCATGAACCCTGTAAAAAAGAAAACTATGACTTTGTGTGGTCCTCAATTTCAGAAAGCTTGGCGAATTGAAATAGCCGAAAAATTACGATGCCTTGGCTTCCCCGGCAAATCAGAAAAGAATGCCTCTAAAGAATTATTGAAGAAACGCAGAGAAGAAATGAAACATGTTGCGGAAGTCCGAGCACATTACGATATAAAGATGGCGTGTGTGAATCAACTGGTCCTTGAACTAACAAAGATAAAGTTGCAATTAGAGGAAAAAGATAGAGAACTAACAAGGTATTTTTAAAGAATATTCAACTTCTTGACATTGAATGAACTAGATTGAAGTTCAATTTGAACGTATCCCTACTTTTACATTGGGCTTATAAGGGGAGGACGGTTCAGTTCCTCGTAAGATTTGTCTGACGGACTACCTTCCTTGAAAGTTGTTGGCCCAAAATGACATTTTATTTTCTGGACTTTTCCAATAGGAAAACAACTATGACTGCTCGCCCTCTCCCAATTGGCAGAACTTACGTGCATCTACGGATATGCTCTTCATACTAAGATAAATCAACTCAAGGCGGTTTTTTAAAGTGATAAAGCCTAAGCTTTGACTCTTGTAATAGACTAATTTAGTTAATGTACATTGTGGTATTTACAGGCAGTCAGTAGAAAGTTTCTTTGAGTCTCCATGGGAAAGGGCTAATTAAGGCATTTGGCGTGGATAAATTCCCAATGAATTGATACCACGGTGACTTTTCAGAGTCCACCGCAATACCAGTTTAAAAGGTTGGAATGAATGTACTGATAATGTTATATTTTATTCAGCAGACAAAAAAAAAGAAGAAAAAGTGAAGGGAAGTTGTTCCTATATATGAAGTGCTTGCTAGTGAACAATGACTTAAGTCATAGATGGATTAAAAATCGTCATGGGACAGTAATTCATTAGTGATCTTAAAAAACATATGTAATCTAATACAAAATACTGAAGCATGCTTACATAGGCTAATCTAATATTGTCACAGTAGGCAAGTACCTTTGATGGCTTTTTTCCCGAAGAAGTGCAAACCCGGAGAGTAGCAAAAAGAGGTAAATTTCATAGTATATTGGATAAACTCACTAAGTTGATTCGAGACTGTAATAATATCGTTTTTACAGACTGGAATAACAAATTGTTGCAATAATTTTGTCATAAAAAAACTGCATAAAACCGCTAAGATATATGGGGAAGGGAGATATGTATCCAAAAAATTATTCGACTTTATTCTGCCTTGTTTTCTTATTTCTCTATTTTACTGTTTTTTTCTAAATATCTAAATATAATTGCGGTAATAGAATCACTTTCTCGCTCTACCCCTCGTCGGAAATTTGTTATAATTTGGGAAGTTTTTTGGTATAACCCATCTTCTTTCAGCTAATATTTTTGGAAGATCCTTGTTATTTATGGTTTTGATTAGTAAATCCTGTTTAAAACAGTAAGCTACGAGCGGAAGCCTCACTGTTCGAAGCCTTATCTCTCGCAAGAAGTCGCCAGTTTTGGGAGCAAGAAGTACAAAAGAATGGGTATCCCTATAATGTTGACAACTAAGTTCAGCCTGGAAGTACGTCGGAATTTTCTATTTAGTCGATATGTAATAGGATCATGTTGGGGATTTATTTCCCAAGTTTGCTTGTTTTTTGTGTTTCTTGCTCAATGTGATACTCTTCTATTGCCCTGACCTAATGCATACTGTATAAATTATGTATATCTCCCTTTTAAATTTTGGTGTCTTCAAGAGCTCTTTATTGAGATTAGGTAAAATATACAAAATTTTACAGGCGTGAGCGTTTACTTTCAATGACATTGTCGAGCAGTGGGAGTCCAACAGCTAGAGCAATGGGCCGAATGTCAAAAAAGAACAATTGGAGATTTGGTTTAAAGAGAAGGTCTGCTCAGGATTCTTCAGTTGGCACGCCAGTTGATCTGGTCAGCAGATCAAGTACTCTACCCGCAAGGCTGGAAAAGGTATGGAAAAGAAAACCTGTTAGCAATGTAATACTGCTACTACCAACAACTAATTACTCTACAATGTCCACCGTAGCTGCACGTTCCCCTTCTTTAGCCTAATCAATCCAGAGCTCCCTTCTATGAATTTTCCATTTCCTTAATTTTTTTTCTTGTGACCTCTCTCTACCCCGTTTGAGGACTCTCCCTACTTTCCTTTTAGCCACAGCACCATTACCAAAAAGCCTGATTTTCGGCAGCTAATATTCTCTCACCCGTAGAACGAAGGGAAATTTAAGAATTCGTCAGATCAAACAGAATATAAGGTTCAAACAGCTGAAAGAGATATAACCCTCGATACTGAGGATAGTAACGCACCTTTTGCATATGCATCCCCAAGAGCATATATATATATATATATATATATATATATATATATATATATATATATATATATATACATATATATATATATATATATATATATATATATATATATATATATATATATATATATATATATATATATATATATATATATATATATATATATATATATATATATATATATATATATACAACATGAGCAGCCGAGGAAGTTGCTCAAAGAGTCTATGCCAAAAGACTTGCGGCTGATAGAGAAAGTAAGAAAAGGAAGCGTGTCGAGGATTTTTTTTTCTCACAGTTGGGACACAGGGACACAACTACAATGGCGCCAAGCGCCACCCTAACAGCTAGTATATATATATATATATATATATATATATATATATATATATATATATATATATATATATATATATATATATATATAAATAAGTTGTCTGTGTGTCTGTGTGTCGAGTGACGTCATATTTGTCGACTGACGAAATTACAGACCGGGACATCGGGACACAAATGACGACCGGGATACCGAGACATCTATCTATATATATAAAAATAAGGTGTCTGTGTCTGTCGAGTGACGTCACTGTCCGCATATGACGTTTGAATTATTTCATCACATACCAATTCAAAAACGAATGCATTCAAGCCGAAGTAGCTCAGTTATATAACTACCTGTGTTGGCGCAGTGGGTTTGACCTTAGCGCGGTAATACGGGACCCAGAGATCGAACCATGCTGCAGGAATGCACTACAGGGCCGACGCAGGGACCTTAGTAGTCAAGAAGCGTCGTGAATCCGATACAAATGCAAATACAGTAGCTCAGTTGGTAAAGCGTTATGTTCCAGGTTCTAGGTCCGATAGGTTCCAGGTTCGAACCTTGGCTTTAGCATTAATACAAAAGAAGAAAAAAACTAAAAAAGATAAAAACTACAAAAAAACTAAAAAGAAAATACTAAAAAACCTAAAAAAGCTAAAAAACTAAAAAAAGGGTAAAAAACTACAAAAGTAAAAAAAACTAAAAAAAAAAATAAAAAAGGTAAAAACTAAAAAAAACTAAAAAGAAAAAAAAACTAAAAACTAATAAAAAAACTAAAAAAAACTAAAAACTGAAAAAGAAAAAAAAAACTAAAAAAAGGATAAAAACTGACAAATAAAGGAGTAAAAGAAACAAAAAAAATAAAATAAAAATAAAAAAAAACTAAAATAGGTAAATGTAGTCAAGCCGAAGTAGCTGAGTTGGTAAAGCGTTTTCTTCCAGGTTCTAGGTCTGAGAGGTTCCAGGTTCGAACCTTGGCTTTAGCATTAATACAAAAGAAGAAAGAAAACTAAAAAAGAAAAAAAAACTAAAAAAACTAACAGGTAAAAACTACTAAAAAAGCTAAAAAACTAAAAAAAAAGGTAAAAAACTAAACTAAAAAATAAAAAAAACTAAAAAAAAGGGTAAAAACAGCAAAAAAACTAAAAAGAAAAAAAAAATTAAACTAATAAAAAAACTAAAAACTGAACAAGAAAAAAAAACTAAAAACTGAACAAAAAAAAAAAACTAAAAAAAGGAAAAAAAACTGAAAAATAAAGGAGAAAAAGAAAACTAAAAAAAACTAAAAATAAAAAAACTAAAAAAGGTAAAAACTACAAAAAAACTAAAAAGAAAAAAGAAAAAAAAACTAAAAAGCTAAAAAAGGGCAAAAACCAAAAAAAAAACAAAAAGAAAAAAAGGAAAAAAACAAAAAAATTATTTCATCATATACCAATTCAAAAACGAATGTATATACATACCGGGACACAGGGAATATAAATGACGACCGGGACACTCAAAGAGAAATTACAGACTGGGACACTGGGACACAAATGACGAATGGGACGTGTGTGTCGACTGACGTCATGTTTGTGGGTCGACTGACGTCATGTTTGTCGACTATAAATGACGACTGGGACACAGGGACACAACTACAACGGGGACGCCGGGGGGCACAGGGGATATATAAATGACGACGGGGACACAGGGAATGTTCGATTAGCAATCACCATCAACAAAGCTCAAGGGCGATCATTAGAATAATAAGGTATAGATCTGAATACAGATTGTTTTTCCCATGGACAATTATGTGTCGCATCTTCAAGAGTCGGTAAACCTGACAATCTATTTATATGCACAGACAATGGGACAGCCAAGAATGTTGTATATTCGTAAGTTTTACGTAGTTAAATATATATATATATATATATATATATATATATATCTTCTATATATATAAAAATAAGTTGTCTGTGGATGGATGGATGGATGTGTCAGGTGACGTCACCTGAAAAAACTGGATTAGGTGACGTCAAAACTGAAAAAACTAAAAAAAGGCAAAAACTACAAAAAAAACTAAAAACTAATAAAAAAAATAAAAAAGCTAAAAAACTAAAAAAACTATAAAGGTAAAAACCAATAAAAAACTAAAAAAAAAACTGAAAAAACTAAAAAAAGGCAAAAACTACAAAAAAAAACTAAAAACTAATAAAAAAAGTAAAAAAGCTAAAAAACTAAAAAAACTAAAAAAAGGTAAAAAACTAAAAAAAATAAAAAATAAAAAAAATAAAAAATAAAAAAAAACTAAAAAAAAGGAAAAAACTGAAAAATAAGCTAAAATAAAGGTAAAAACCAATAAAAAACTAAAAAAAAAAGGAAAAAACTAATAAATGACGACACTCAAAGAGAAAGCGACCAGGACATGTACACCGGGATACAAATGACGACCGGGACACAGGGAATATAAATAACGACCGGGACACAGGGACACAACTACAACGGGGACACCGGGGGAAACAGGGGGATATAAATGACGACCGGGACAAAAAAACTAAAAAGAAATAAAAACTAAAAACTAATAAAAAAAACTAAAAAATCTAAAAATCTAAATAAGCTAAAAAAGAAAAAAAAAAGGAAAAAAATAAAGGAGAAAAACAAAACTAAAAAACGAATGTATATACAGACCGGGACACCGGGATACAAATGATGACCGGGACCCGGGACACAGGGAATATAAATGACGACCGGGACACAGGGACACAACTACAACGGGGACACCGGGGGAAACAGGGGGATGTAAATGACGACCGGGACACCGGGACAGGGAATGGTCGATTAGCAATCACCATCAACAATGTACTATATATAAATAATATAAAATATATAAAATAAAATATAAATATGTACAAATAAAAATATATATAAAATATGTATAACGAAAAAAAGCATGTAAGTCCTCCAGTAAAGATTACGCTCACACCCTTAATCAAGTTATCCTTTACTCCCAAAGTTAATACACTTTAATGGGTTTCTCCAAGGGGATGCTGGTTGATGGATACCGTCTTCCGATGAAGCTCCAAGACGTATAAAGTATGTAAAATATTTGAGAAACAAAAAATCTTTGAAATTGAGGAATAAAAGGTTTATGGAAAATTTGCACCCATAGAAAATTAATGGGTGTTTGCCCTCACTCCTACAAAAAATCTTAGCACACCTGTAATTGTTTTCCGACATGGCAAATTTCACCCTAAGAGCTGAAATATGTGTTGTATTTTTATCTTTGAGGGCAAGATTTACTTTTTGGCAATGCACAATATTAGATTTATTCTTAAATCTTGATCGACAAGATATAAATGCTCATTTAAATTGTTTTCAATCACTCGCTCAATTTTCAAGAAAATCAGTTGAATTTAAGTGTCAATGAGAATGAATGAAACCAAAAATCTGTAGTATATTTTTATAGGATTTTGATCCCTTCCCCATTAAAATGTCTGTTTTTAGGTCTAATTTTTGATTTGTATCTATTACAGCCACATATTACTATTGGTGGACAGCGAAATAACAAACGAGTTCCAGTTTATTTAGAAGTAGAAGATCCTTCAAAGTCTCTTTTCAACCTAATTAAGAGACCATTCCAGAGTAACAGCAACATTCCAACGATCTCTGAACTTACTCAACATTCCACAACGAGATCACGAATGGACGTCACAGAAGCACGATTGAGTTTTAGTGACACCGACACAGATCGATCCAGTACGGACATCGACGATGAAAATGCAAACGATATTGATATGGTCGGCATGGATAAAAATGGAAATTCACGGGATAGTTTAGACGACCTAAATAAAACAGTGCAAGAATTGGGGAAGTGGGAGAGAGTGAGAGGAAGGGCAAGTGGAAGTTCAAAAAATGGAAGTGGACGGTACAGAGAAAATTATATAACAGCAACTCGGTATTCTGGGCGCTATTGTACTATCGACTTGGCCCAATATTCAAGGACTTCAAACATTGATTGTCTTTCACAAGAAGACACAATGAGCAGATCTCTTACAAATGATGTACAAGTACCTGGTGGAGCAAAAGGTAGCTCTATTCTTATTCTATCATTTTGTTAGCATAATTGTAATTCTTGTTATTGCCTTTATAAGGACTTCCATAGCTATTACCATAGGAAGGAATTTATGAAGACTTTATCCGAGATTCTCCTTACATTTTGAATAACTTGCCTGTTTTCTCTTTCGTTTCTATTTGCCTCCAATCTCTTAAAATGAATTTCCCTCTTCAAAAAATTCTAATCTCCTTACTTGCCTGCTAATCTGTAACGACAACTTTATTTCTATCATTAAGACTGTTTTCTACTGAACATTATTTGTGGAATTTCTTTTGTCCTTATCGATTTTATCTTGTCTAAGAATTTATCTTTTCGCTGTTGTTTATAATATTGTTACTTGTATTATTGTTATTGCCAGTCCTATCATTGCTAACTTTAGTACTACTTCATTTTTTTTGCTATTAGTCCCTAACACAATTATTAACTTTATAAGAATAAGCTGTTCAAACAAAATATAATATAAATAATTTCTTTCAATAATTCATCGATAGAATAGTACACATATCCTACCCCCACCACCCTACCCCACCCCTATCAACTAATAATAATAACCTATAAAAATTTATTAAAATACTGGGAGAGATATTCCAACTTTACCTAATTTTCAAAAAGATAATTTTTCAATCTATTTTTAAACAAAAACTGGTTCTCCGACTCCCTGAGAACCAAAAAAACAATAATATTAGCTTTTTTTTTACCACTATCGAGACAAAAGTAGAAACTGTGTCTTACTGTCTTACATTTACTTGAATAGAGAGACAGACGATTTTCTCATGCCCCACAAACAGTTTCCTCTTCTTCTTGAAGGACTCGAATAATAAATTTCGGGTTTATTAGCTTTGAAGTTTACCCGTTTCAAGGATCTAGTCGCAACGTATTTTCTGTATATATTTTTTAGTAAATTACGTCAGTTACTCTGTTATTCTCCAAGGTTTAATTTTTTTTTCTTTCGTAGTCACTGAAAAGTAACTGAGTTTTCACGATGTTATGCCATTATTAGTAGCTTTGCTCAGAGTTGATCATAAGCGGTCCTGCACATTTATCATTTTTGATTTTCTGGGGGGAGGAGGAGAGGGGAAGGGGCAAGTGAGATATGAAAGGGAACTGGCAATAAATCATCTGAAATTTCCTTTGCAATATTTAACAGGGGACCTTTGTCTACATTCTTTTTAGGATTTGATTGTATACTGTTAAGTTCTAGGAATGCAAAACTTGCAAAATCCAAAGCGCAAAACTTTGCCTAAATTTTCTTCAGGGCCTCACACTCATCGAAAAAACATCATATAAAAGTTTCAATAAGCATTATTGTGCATCGTAGTAAAAATTGTACTTGAATAGCAGAAGTAATGCTCAAAAATGCTATTGATTCTATATATACTGATTGCTTTATAACATGGGTCATGGAGTAATTAAAGATTTATGGTATATTATTAAGTTCTCGGGAAAAGCAATTGTTATAAATAAAGATTTTGCAGTCTTCTTCATGAATTTTTAGATTTCAATGCATATCTCAGCCAAAGAAGATTTCTTCAAAAACTATGCTGCCTTTTCATAACATAGATAAGACAAGAAGTCTTCTAGAATGGGACATTCCATGACATCGGAAAAACTGAAACATCTGAAAACAGAGCACCCCGATCATATTTGTTAATGTTTCTTCATAAAAATAAGATAAGTAGAAGAAATAAGAAGTGGCGAAGGTTGAAAATCTTGGTATATTTTTTGTCAATCATAAGGCTTTTTAAATTTTACTGTTCCTTTATTTCTTCTATTTTTCTCCTGCAGTTGATTATTGTCAATGAATTCAAAAATTCTACAGGTTTTTCTGTGCCCTGGGGCAAAATAAGTGTTTGGGTCCCCCTTAACAACTTCATTGGCCATATCTGGCCATATCTTTAATTAAAAGTGTGGTATGCAAGTAAGTATTTATTTTGTGAGTAAACCAAACAAGGTATTTCACTCTATGTACTAAATCAAAACTACATTACATCAAAATGAAAACACTAACCTAATCTAAAGTCTCAAATGAAGAAAAAATAGAAAATGAAGATAATTATTACACAACCAATGATCACCAACTACGAAATTTCTAATCTCCTAGTTCTTTTTAAAAAACAATAACAAGATTTCTAACATATTTATTACTCACTGCTAAATTCAAACTAAAAGGAAAGCTAAGACCTAGTTCAGATAAACACAAAGACAAAAACATTCTCTGGGTATAATATAGGTTTATGGGTTTAATATGGGTTTAAGAACATTCAAATAAAAGATGGCTGCAAGTTTCAGGAATTTGTCAACAATGGCACAAGCTAGAAGGAACTTCACCTATTCTATGCAGGAAACTATTAAGACGACAATGACCGGTAATGAATAAAAACGTGGTATATATATATATATATATATATATATATATATATATATATATATATATATATATATATATATATATATATATATATATATATATATATATATATATATATAATCTAATGGATACCCTGACAGATGCTACGCTTGGAGACAAATGTATGCCTGCCACTTCCCCCTAGCTACGCCGCTAATTGAATATGCGTTTGAGTTTTCTGTTGTTGAATACTTTTAGTTTCGTCAAATGTTTGAGAAAGCTCTAGTCCAGAAAAGATCGCTTTCCCTATTTATCTTTCACCTAGCATAATTTTTGCTCCAAATTATTTTAAGTTGGTAGTTGTTAATTTTCACGCTGAATATTCATTCCAATATTGTTGTTCAGGTCAACAAAAATTGACTTTCCATATGGAAAATAAAAGGATCTCTCCGAGATATTGGTGAAAATGAAATTATTTTAAAATGAGCTACTTGCCCATTTATTTAATGGCTCGTTTGTAGTGAATTATTGTTAGAAGATACAAGAAACGATGAAAGTTAAAGAACTTTATATATTTTCTCAACAGCAAAGCTCTTTTGACTTTTTTTTTATTTCTTCTATTTTGTTAGTCCTTTTGTCATTGAGATATAAAGTTGTTCATTCTTTTAGTTTGTCTGCAGTCATGGAAAGCCCCTTTTCAGATAATGTTACATTTTCTGTTTATGCATCACCTAGTTTCTATTCACCTATTTTCTATTTCAAATTAATTTCCTAGTATTTTTGAAATAAAACCTCAGCAATTATTTATTTGGGATATTGAACCAAGGATTTATTTTATGCAAGTGTTTTATAAACTTGTGAAACATGGGTTGTAATCACATATTTGTTTAATTTTGCATTTATTATTTATTCTCATACTGAATACCAATGTTTGGCTGAATTCAAAACTAGGCGAGGTAGTTAATTTTCTGCTAGCAATATTATTTTGCACGCTTCTTTTGACATTTTGCAATGATGTTTGTTGAACTATATAGATATGTGCGCATAGGAGGGGGGAATTCTCTCCAACTCTTGAGACTATTCCGAGGGAGTTTCATGGAAAATGGTGGCATGAAAATGCAGTTAATTTTGTCACCCACCCAGCACACTACGAAGAATGCTCTGCTAATCCTAGGAAAAACCTAATGACCCTAAGTTTATCTTTTTATATCTTTTTATCTTTTTTAAGTTTATTCTTTTTTTTATCTTTTTTTTCCTATTTTAGAAGATGTACCACGAAACGGAAGTAGTCAGGAAGGCTTTTCATCAAGTAACTGGGAAACGTGTTCCGAAGAAGATTTAACAGCACCCACTCCTATTGTACCTGTTACGCTAAGACGAGAAAGGTATTTATTCACATTTTCCACTTTTTAAGGATACAGGGTTAGCAACACCTGAGAATCTATTAAGATGAATTATCGTAAATTATTACTTTGCGCAAACGCAAATTTGAACTCCTTGGTTCCGCATAATATATCTATTTCACTTCATCTTTGACTTATTTCATATGTTTTAAATTTTTTTATTATACATATTTGTATTATAATTTGATTTAATTTAATTATATAATAAATTTGATAGGTCAGTAGTTACGGGAATTTTTGCTCGGCCGTAAATCCTTATAGGTTTTTTCTTCAGTGCGAAATTATCGCTTATTTTGTCTAATTATTTGTGATTGCTAGCAAATAAAAATTGAATCTGTTGTAGCTAGTTGTTTTGATAAAGATTTACCTTGCCTTAAAGAATGTACTCCCATTTTCTATTACTTTTTTTGAGGATTTTGTGAAAGAAAATTCTGTCAATCAGCTTTTTACCTAAATATACTACGTAATTATTCTTCTAACCCATGGCATTCGAAGGTGCTCTCTCTTTTGTTAACTGTGGCCAAGACTACAGGAAAAAAACAAGTTTTACATAATCTTCGAAAAACTTTCTTTCTGTTTTGTATGTATTCTATGAATATTTCAACATTGGAAGGGGACCCCGCATCATTTCAGTTGATTGCGATTTTTTCACTTAAAAGTATGGGTAGTACAAAGTCCAAATTTGGTTTTGAAGTCCGTTTTTAATTGAGCTTTGAAGACTATGCTGAACTTGGAAATTATGAATTACACACGCAACAGGAAGATATTCAGTAGAGACATTTTTTTTTAGTACACCAAAAGGTACCAAAAACATTTTTTGGCTGATAAAATTTCTCATTATAGTTAAAAAATCATGCCACTTAATCTTTTTTTAAATTAAGGTTCTGTATAATTTATTTATTTAATTTAAAGTTTTGTCTATTTTTTTTATAAGTGATGGATTGGATGCTGATCATAAGTTTGCACAAAAAATATTTGATATCGGAAAAGGAAAAATATGTCAAACAAATACAATCGCAAATTATAGATTGTTGTCTATGACATATTTTGAAAGACAAGAATCTATTAGTTGCAATCACAATTTAAATCTTCCCCAATTGATGTAAAAAAAAAGCAGCCGAATAGAATTACAAAAAAATTCACGTTTCTGCTGTAGACAGGTCTCGAATTCTTCCGGTGAAGTTGCATGGTCTTTATTTATTTTTTTTTTTTTGAAAACAAGTTGTTTCTTCTCATCAGCTTCCCCTATTCTTTGCTGGGGATCCAAATTTACCAATATTTTAATCTGGAAGATTAAATTAGGATTGTTCATGCTTTGATCCAATGATCATTTTTCAATGACACACGTAGTTGCATATTTGCCAGCTATAATAGGCTATAGAATGGGTCTTAGTTAAATTATATTAGTCTATTCTATCACTCACTGAATTTTTGATTGAAGTAATTTTATTGAGCATAATTTACTGGGAATCTTTGAAAAATTGCCGGTATCGAACACATCAGACCTCGTGGGACTTGGGTATAGCGGTCTTAGAGAAAATGAATCAAAATCAAGTGTTCATTAAAACTGGGACTCCGGTATTCGGCCATCGCTGTCCAAAATTGAGATCCAGCTTTCTCATTTTGGGACGCATTAAACTTGAAGATTAAATATAATTGCGCGATCATTTACTCTAACTATTACCCTAAGTAACAAAAATATATACAATGACTTAATTTAATTTATAGTGAGATGTGTCAAATTACTGAAACAGCCAGGAAAAACGACATTAAATTATATGAAAATCACAGGAAAATTTGCTAGAATTTAAATAATTGCGGCATTTCAGGGTATCTAGAGCCCTCTCCCTCTTTGTACTCGTCAGATAAAAAATAATTATCCTTAAACTTCACAAATCTACGCAACTATGGACGTCTGATCGACACAATCGATATATTAATTCTACATTATTTATTCTTAGCGTGTCTCGTCACCCAGTTCAACGGCTCAAGCGACCTTCTTCAACGATTTCTAGCCAATCACTACCAATTGGAATACCTGAGCCCATCACGGACGTAACTGTGCAGCTCCAAGATGTAACTATTACTGAGTGTATTTTGTAACGATGCAAATATTTTATTGTGATATAACGAACTAGAGTACTTAGTATTTAGTTTATAATGAGTGTTAATTTTGAAGTCAGGATTTGATAACATCCAAGAAATTTTGTCAAATGTTTCTTTTAAAAAAAAACTCATTTCAGCATTGTTTCAGTATTATTTTATCCTTTGTTTTCTTTATTAATACAGTTTTTTCTGATATAGTAGATCAATTGTTATTTTAAGGTTATTTTAGGTTTTTTCCAGTATTTTTTCAGTTCATAGTTTATCTTAACATTTGACATGTAATTACATCAACTACTTGCAATAATACTTTTTGAATTTCCTAAGGAAATATGTAAATTAAAATATAAATTATTTGATAAATTATTTGACATTATAAGCGCTTCTATAATTTAGTACGGTTTAGATTAATGATAGCTAGTGTTACATGTTATATTGAATAGCTCTTGCCCAACTGAATTTCAGAGTTATTGAGTTTATATGTTCTGAAAAGTGTAGCTTTGGGGAAATTTGCCTTATATTAAGGATTACATGTATTGAGATAATATTAAAACCTTTCCTATTCCTACTTGGATAGACTGAACTACTACTTTTTCAGTTGAATGAAACTAATGCAACAATTCACGAATGAAGATATTAAGTATACTACATATTCTTATGCTTAGTAAGCTATGTATATAGGATTGAAAAAATCAATTAACCTGAACCTGAAAGAAGGCAATTAATTTCCCTTGGGTTTTATGCCATAGCAATTTGTGCTTAGCAATTTTGAATTCATATAGATCTTCAACTGTATTATTGTCGACTTTGTCAGTAAAAAGAATTTCTTGAAAAATATTACAAGCATAATCCTACACATAATTTCAATTTAGCTTAAACAAGATGAGCTCTTTGTATTTCTCATCGCGTCAAAATCTGATGGATCCATCATTTTAAATCTATACGACTTGGAACAGCAGCAAACACAAGATAAGCAAGTAATAGCCCATCTTTTCGATTCGGCCGCTCGAATTGTCTCTCATTCCTAATTTCTGTCCTGTTTAACCATAGTTACACGGTTTTTAGCTACTTTGTTTGTTGAGCCACTTAATTTGTCTTTTTTTTTTGCCCTTGTAACTAACTGTTAAGGTTTCTGGGACCTTAAGTTGCTAAAGATCTTAGTTCTGGAATTTTTAAGTTTTTGATTGCCGGATTAACTTAAATCATGTGAAAAGACAAAAAAAAAATTTCTTTGATTACTAAAACATCACATTAGGAATTAAATAAATAAAAACCAGTATAAATGAACTTACTCGATCGATTTTCTATTGATTTCCTGTCAAAATTTTCTTTAAGGTCTTCCTTCCAAAAAAATTATTTTGTACCCCTAATACTAATGGCAGGTTCACTTTTTACTCTAAAATTTTAACTCCGCCTTTTTTTCTTTTAGTAAGCTATCCATATTTATGGAAATTTAGAGAAGGATCTTCGTAATTAACAGATGGCTTGTTAATTACTAACTTAGATATACGATCCTATACTTGTACCGACGACACGTTTATCCATCTGGAATGATATCCCTCCAGAAGACATGTACAGGGAAGGCATGTCAGCCTCGTCTCTAAAATAAGAAGGTTTCAAATACTAATTTTATGGCATAAAATCTTGAAAACCTGCAAAGTCCACAAATATCGAGAAAAATTATCTCATAGCTAGTTGCATTGATTTACTGTAGAGTAGGTCCATTGTTATTTGTTAGTGATATGTTGTTGTGAAATTTTATATTTTTAGAGTTATTTGTTGTATTATGAGGTTTTATTATGGGGCAATTCTTTTTCTTTAAGATGAGTAAACGTTTTGAATTGACGTAGATTTGTCTTGCCTGGCCATTTCTTTTTTCTTTCCGTCAAGAGTTGTTAGAAATCAAGCATTAATAATTTTGTAATTGAATTATATAGTTATAGTTATTACACCTTTAGTCTATTTGTCTTACAAATGTTTAGTTTATCTCAGTTACTTTTCTGAGTTGCTTTACGTTTTCTAATTTATGCTCAATAATGGCCAAATAATACATTCTGTTTAGTGCTCCGTGCAAATAATTACTATAATTTTGTATCCGAATTTTTCATTTCCGTCCAATGTTTAACTATTTAATGAAATTAAATATTTGAGATTTGACTAGCTTGTCTCGTTTTAGATGGCAGATGATTGAGTTTCCCGATTCAGTTTTACCCAATTTAAGTCTCAAGTCTTTTTCTACTTTTGCTTTAGATTTTTTAAGTATTTTGAATCTAGTACTTCTGAAGCAAGAACATTCACCAACTTTATAAACGTTACGTTTATCTATTTTACTTCCTAAAATTAATTCTACTAACTAGTATCTGATACTCTTTCGGCTTGATCTTGGTCAGTTGGGTGTCTGTTTGACTTTCTATGCTACCAAATGCCAGAAAAAGTGCTTTTTTCGATTTCAGTTCTTTTAGTTTAGTTATATTTAAGACTAGTCAAAGGCTGCCAGAGGATTTGGACAAATTACTCTTTGTAACTTATAAAATGAGATGCAATTCTTTTGCCCAAAAGTCTGTCCATTTTCTAAATGAAAAAGAATTTTGCTTATGTTACATTCGTACTACTGTTCTGAGAACTTTTTTTCCCCAAAATGGACATGAATTTATTATGAATCAAAGCTCAAATTTTTCTAGCCTATAATTATATTAGACTTGAGATTCCTGTTCCTAAGGCTTTGCACCTCAAAATATTCCTATATATTGAAACTTTACTGAGGTTGATATTAAGGAGGTGAATTCGCAAATTAAAAAAAAAAACAAAAAAAAAAAACCAAAAAAACACACACCATAAGAAACCAGAAACGGTGGAAAAAAGAATGATGTAGCAACGACCAGGGTATCTTAATTGAATTAAACCATAGTGGAGATTCTGAATAGAATCCTCATTTGAACGTGAAAACAAAACTCTTTCTTTGAGGTTTTAATTCTTTTTACACTTTATTTCTTAATGTTATGTGAAAAAAAGCATTAAATATATAAATAAAAAGAAGGAAAACGAATAAATATCCCCAAGTTTTTAAGTAGGGCTCGTCAAAATAATCTAATTAGGGGTGGGTTTTAGTGTTTATAATCTCTTATTAAAGTCTAGCTGTTCACCTACCATGATGATATACTACCCAAAATAAAAAGCATTTATTTTTAGAAAAAATTTTATACTTAGAAACTTGATGATTCGGTATTATCTGAAAAATAATGAGTTAAAAATAAATATTTTTTGATCAGCTCTAAATGGGTACCCGGAGAAATCTGGGGAAGGTAAACAGGAGGGGTGTGCGAAAGCACAGGATGGCTGGCCCCCAACCCCCTATTGCACTTCCTGGCTGAAGGGCCAAGAAACGGAGATCAGCACCGCCGGTACGGACTGTAAAATCTAATGCCGTATCCTATATATATATATATATATATATATATATATATATATATATATATAGCTCTCATATATATATATATATATATATATATATATATATATATATATATATATATATATATATATATATATATATATATATATATATATATATATATATATATATATATATATATATATATATATATACCTCTCATGCTCTCGAGCGCTTTAAACCTAGATTTTTTTTTTAGAAGAAGAGAGTATAGAACTTATGGTTCAGTAGGAGGTATGAAAAGTATGGAACCTCCTTTGAGAATTATACGCATGGTCGTTTTTGGATGGATTTAGTTTTATCTGACTAGTTAATACTCAAGCCCAAGACAATTGAATAAACTGGAACAAAAAGACATCTTTTTTAGGCTGATTCCTATTGAATGAAAGGTATCGTAATTCCCATGCGTTGAGTTGCCTTAGTTGTTATCTATATGTGTTGGCTGTGATGACTCAAAAGCTGTTGTCTTATGTTTGTGTTAAACTTGGATTTAAAGCCTATTATCCAATACATTACCAACTCCATCAGTTGGTTTGATCAGTTCCGTCCTACCTTATTTGGCTTTCGAGGTATTTAGGAGCTTCATTTTTCCCAAATTTAAAACACTCTCAACTTTTTAGGTTTTAGATTAAAAATTTTTATTTCAAGACAAATACATACCAATCTTAAAGAACAGCGCACATGCCTAATGGCATAATTAAGTGGTCCAAAGTAAATACTACAGATTTAACTTGCAGATAGTTTTTCAACGACTTCTAAAACAATCGTTATCAGAATGCTCCCAAATTTTAGCTGGAATTGTTCTCCAGATTTTTGGCCCAGCATAACGAACGCTAATAAATACTCCGAATGTTCTACGAATTTCACATGAGAAATTGAATCTCTTAATAATCGGGTAATATGGTAACGGGGAGTAGTTTGGGTTATTCCAGAAAAATTCAAAGGAATTATACCGCCCAAATAGTCATGACGAATATTAAAAATGGAAACAAAATGCAATGGGTTCAGAAAAAAAAGTCCCATAAAGATTGTCGACTGATGAATTATAGCAAATATAAAAAGAACCCTCATTGATTTATTTTGAACCATTTGAAGAGATTTAAAACCGATGAAAAGAAGCCCATACAGAAATGCAATAAAGAAAATATGGGTGAATAAGGGAATAATAAATTGTGTTTTGAATGTCATTTGCGAAATAATGGCAAATGGTAAAGGCATGAAAGTTTCAGGAAACTTTCAAAGATAATGTTCTCAAATGTTTCTGAAGCGAAAATTTTCATCCAGAATAAAACTAAGGTGAAGATATCACTGAATAACCCGTTGTAAATTAAGACTATTCAAAAAAAGAGTGTAATGACAGACACAGTTCACGAAAAGACGATTTATTATCTTTTTTCATTAAGAGCTAAGAAATTGTTCGAGTACCAATCAGATACTGTTAGTAGTGTACTTTCAAGCACTTCAGAAAGAACTGACAAGTCTCAGGAAGAAGCAGTAATAACTTCATCATCCGAAAACATCATAATTTTACAAGGAGGCATAGCTTCAGGCACGTCAATTATAAAAAGAATAAATAAAATAGGCCAAAGAACAGACCCTTAGGTACTCCATAATTAATGGTGAAAATGTCAAAATGAAGGCGTCACGGTTATAAACACACTCAAGTCGTCTTCTAGAAAGACAGATGTAAAAAAATAAGAGCTCTGGTGAAACCCCATAGGAAGTAGGTTTAAAAAGAAGCAGTGTCAAAGGCCTTGGCAACATCAAGGAAAATCATCAACCCATATGACCATCATCTAATGAATTATTTAAATTTAATAAAAGTTCTTTTATTGCCAGTATATTTGATTTGCTTTTTAAGAATTCATGTTCAGAACAATGTAGAATATTGTTATCTAATAAATATCTTTGTACTTTTCTGTTTGCAATTTTTAAAAATTTTTTACCAAAAACCGAAAGCAAAGAGATACCTCTATAATTTAAAGGATCAGTTCAACTACCAGCTATAAAACTACATGCTATAAAATTTGATTTTTTTTAAAGCTCTAGAAAAACCCCATATATCAATAACAGATAAAAAAATTTGTGCCAATACTGGTGGAATAGTTGATGCTACTCGCTTATCATTTTGAGCTAAAAACCCAAATTTATTCTCAGGAAATTCCGTTTAAGCTTTAAATTGTTTTTATTTCTTGAAGACGAGATTCAAAAATAAGTGAAAATATAGTTGAACTACATAAAAATGTAATGGATTTCAAGATAAATAATAAAAACCTTGAAATTTTAAAGGGGTCATTTTTGTTGTCACTCAAATTTAAAAAAAAACAGTAACAATGGAGAGCTAAGAAAACTGCTTCTATGGAAATCCTATCTGGGTCAGAGACAAAAAGTACAAAACCTCAAATCTATGCTTTGAGGGGGGGGGGCAAATTTAAGATTTCTATGGCCAAAAAATCAGAAACCCGATAGAATCAAGTTTATATGCCGAGATATCTTTCCTTGTAAGTTATTTTGGTCGTAAATGGTAAAAAAAAATAATGCGGCCGTGCTGCTCAGCGTAGTCTGCAGGATATATATTCTAAAAGTCAAAATGATCGGCCAAATACAGTCTTTTTTATAATATGTTACAGGTAATTATTCGGATAAAAAAAGAAAAAAATATTTTCTATTTTAGCAATTGAAATATACCAGCACTTGAACGAGGTCTTCACCTTACTCATTCTTCCAATCACCTAGGACAAAACAGTATAACCAAACATTAGCCAAGTAATCATGTCTAAAATTAGGCAGAGTCATCATTTATAAATGTAAGTCGTTGTACAACTACAGGCAAAAGCACCTTAAAATCCAAGTCTAATAAAATATCTTATGTTAATATATAAAATTCGGGGACCTAAACGTCTCCCGATTATGTACCTTATTTTGGCCCCCTTCCCCTTATGATTTTTTAACATTATTTTTTTTTTCGGTGATCTAGCGTCTCTCATGTAATGGCGAAAATGTCAGTTCAATTGGAGACAAATATGTTAATCTTTAACCCTCTCCCCTTGCCCTCCTAACTTTTCCAGGGACTTTTGCGGTAGTGTGCTTAGAACCTTCCCAAAGTATTATGGGGATGGAATGAATTGTCTAGTAATGCATAAGGGACAGACAAGCATGCATTCGTTTACATAAATTTTATTTACATATATTTTTAAGAATTACAGGGATCCGTCAGCCTACAAAGAGAAAAATCAAGAAACCCAAATTTTAGTAGATGCCTGGTTCTGATAAAACCAGATTAGTATTCAAATGCCTAAGGGTATGAGCAATGGATTCAGAAATTCAAATTTATTGTTGTTTTTCAAGAGAAGGGGGATAAATTCTTGAAGGCTAAAGAAACCTTGAATGTTCTTCAAGGCTAAGAAGCCCAGAAGTTTCTTCAAGCTTCGTTTTTACGCTGTATTTCAATCTAAATGGCCTTTATTGTTTACAGTTAACATTTAAAAATCTTTTCATACATCCCTGTGCGCTACAAATAGGCACATTCGTAAGAATGTGACTATTACTTATTATAGAAATATTCGTAGCGTTGTTTGATGGAGGAAGGAGGCGGTAGGAGTGAATTGAAACAAAGGTGGAAGACGGTGAATTTTGAAAATGTTTGGATACCGTAAACATCATGAGAATTGAGGTGATGTGGAATATGCTCAACTCTTTATATTGGTTGAATATACATTTCAAGGAACCTCTTGCAGAAGAAATTAAACTTATGGATCAACTTCCGTCTGAAATCTTATGAAAGTATCTTAATTCTTTAGATATGGTATTCTGTCAGGTTATTGTTAAAGGACCCACATATTGTTCCGCTTTGCTGAATTGTTAGCTTTGGCTTCGGTTTTTGACTATGCCTCTAAAAGCTCATAACTTGGAATGATAAAGAATCTAAAAGGAAGCGGTAGCCTTGATAGCATAGTCATATTTTAGGTTTCCTCAAAGAAGCCTGATAATTCGTAAATCAATATTGGAACTTTGGAATTCCCTAAATCCAATTACGAAAATTTCAGCGCAGATACCTAAATTGGATTATAATTTCCATTGCTCGAGTATAGTTCGGGACTTTATTGTCAAGTTTCATCATTGTGGTTGGACTGGATATTTCATTTTTTTTGTGTATGTATAAATAGAATTCTTAAGGTTATTTTGGGTAAAATCCCTGTAGAACAGTAACCCTCCCAGTTAAATTTTCTTTATACTTCAGGCAGAGTTCCAAAACGTTCGTATTCCATCATCAAGGCCCCATGTCTTTATTCCTCCTAAAAAGAGCTATTTTTTTTCAATTAATAAGAAAAGTATTTAATCTAGCATAAACTCTGCGTAATACCGTATTTTTTCCCCTCCGCTAAATACTAGATACTAAATATTTCCTTTAATTTAATATCTGTCCACTTTTCATCTTAGGCAATTCTTTTCATTTTTATGAAATTTTAATCTTATTTAAATCATTTTTTATAATTTTAATCATTTTAATCTTAGGCATTCACTTTCAGGCAATTCTTTAATAATTAGAAAGGAGGATAATAATTAGAGTTATTTAATTTGCCAAATTGACTATCAGCATCGATACTATGGTCTTAGAAAATGATCTTAAGATCAAAGACTATATATTAAATCGAATTGATATGCTGGCCGGAAAGTTAAACAAAATTTATCCAACTTAAAATTTTACACTTAGTTCCCATATATATATATATATATATATATATATATATATATATATATATATATATATATATATATATATATATATATATATATATATATATATATATATATATATATATATATATATATATATATATATATATATATATATATATATATATATATATATATACATATATATATATATATATATATATATATATATATATATACATATATAATATTATATATATATAATATATATATACATACATACATATATATATATATATATATATATATATATATATATATATATATATATATATATATATATATATATATATATATATATATATATATATATATATATATATATATATATATATATATATATATATATATATATATATATATATATATATATATATATATATTGACTTATTTTTCAAAATAAAGGATATCCACTCTTCCTAAGATCCCTAAGAAAGCTATATGCGTTTTTTCACAGGTTGATCTAAAACTGTGATATTTCTTTCTTTAGCTAATAATATTACATCGGTTTCCCAAGAACACCAACATAAATCTGACGTTTTCAACATGTTGAAGATTTCAACAATGATTTCCCCTTCAAATTGCCACACTCCCCTCTCATCCATATCGTTCTATTTGCTGAATATGGAATTTTATGTTTTGTTTGGGAGCTAATTTGTCTTTCTTTTAGCACTGGCTTTTGTTTAAATAGTAATGGACACTAAAGCTACCAACAAACGCGATAGATCTGGGTTCAGCCCTGATACAATCTTATGTGCTCCTATTTATTCTATGTTTTCTTTCGGGAACAATTTTATCTTCATAATTTTACTTCTAAAACTATCAAGTTTTTAGATTTTGACGACAAAATCCTTTAGATTTGAATAAATTCAAGTATTTTTTTCACATTTTTATAGTTCTAAGTCTTTCAGTTTCCAGATCCAACTAATATCTCTCATATTTTAAAAATTTAAGTATTTTCATAGTCTCAGAATTCAAAGACTGTTAATCTTCAAATTTAGATAACTATTCCCTTCAAATTTCAACAATTTCTACTTTCCTTGTAATTTCAGAGTTCCAAGTCTCTTAATCTTCAGATTTTGACAACTAAACCCCTAAACAACTAAGCCCGTGGGTCAGAGTTGCTGGAACACTCCACAGGGCTTTGGACCGGAAGTCTAGTTGCCATAAAGATCAAGTCAGTGTTTCTATGTATCGTCAGATGGGTATCAAATCTCACATAATTATAAATATTCTGAAGAACAAATAATAAAAAAAACACCCAAATAACTAATCAAAAAATGTCAAAAAACAAAAAAAGAAATTGATTTGTAAAATTTCAATGCATATCCATCTGTTTTTGTTCTACACTTATCACAGGGGAAATAAAAAAAGCTGTGAGGGTTTTTGCTTGCTCTTCTAAAAAACTTATAATTATGGAAATACGGCCTTTTGATACCAGACTGACGGTATGTATTATTATTAAAAACCCATTTTCTGAGAGTTTCCGTTACTATTAACATGAGTTGCTCCTTACTTACAGCTTGTTGTCACGACATGTTTGCTTTATTTCTTACATTTCTATGAAGATCTTCTTTTTAAAGTCTAAAAGCTTCACATTAGAAAGACTTATGAATTATCATGACATAAGATTTACGAGTAAGATTCGAGGCAAAATGAATAAAATTCAGCTTGAAACCAGATAACTTCCTTGTTTCTATGAAAAGGTTGTAAGCCCACTTCATATTTTTGTTTTCCTGCCAAAATTTAACGGGACAAAATATCAAAATCTTTTTAACCAATAATAATTTTGTAAATGTCGTTTTAGCTGTTAATTTATACCATTTCTTTATTTTCTGTGAATCTAGATTTCAATAACAGATAAATTATTTCTGTAACTAAATTTCATTGAATTTTTCACAACCGAAACTTGTGACAAATATCTAAATGATCTTCAAAAATATTACAACATAGGGTTTTGGGATACAGCTCTTAAAAATTTGATTGTTGTTGCCGTAGGCTGGTCCTTAAGTCCTTGTATAGTATAGTTGTATAGTATAGTCCTTGAAGTTGAGCAAACTTATTCAACTTTCATGGAAAATATTTTTTTTTTCAGAATGCCAAAAGACGATCCAGAAATCACGAAGCTAAAAAATGAGCTTCAGTCACTTATTCAAAAGTTCCAGGTATGTTACTTATTTTAGCATAAAAAATTTTTGTATCAACTATATTAAACATATTTTTGGGTGTTGAGGGGGGAGGACTGGAGGAGGGTGAAGAATTGGTATTCGGTTGCTTATATTGTAGTAATTTTGGCAACTCCATTATTGGTTGATAGGTTGGTAAGTGAAGTTTGGATTGGAATAAATTTTTGATTAGGGTATATTTAGTTTTCCATGTTTACTGGACTGTGCCTTTGGATAGCCTTGAGTCTCTGGGCAGCCGAAAAGACTTTGTATTGTGTATGTGGTAAGCATTTTGTTTAATGAATACATAAACTTAAAATACGTGTGGTCTGTAGGCAGAGTAGGAGGAAACCAGGAGCTTTATCTAAGTGATGGAGAACGAAGGGATATAAATATATGGGGTAAGGCAAAAAATTAGATGTTGGGCAGACCTTTTGGTGTTGGGTGGTAGTCGGACCACTGGGTGGAATAACAGAAGACATTGGATAAAATTACTGACACGGATGCTTCGTTTTTAAAAACTGTGAAATAAAAAACAAAATTTTCTTTAACTGAAAGTAAGGAGCAACATCAAAACTTAAAACGAATAGAACTTATTACGTATATGAAAGGGGGCTACCCTCTCTTCAATATCTCGCTCTTTACGATGAAGTTTCTTTAGAACATTTAAAAAAGCTTATTGTTCTAATTAAACACCCGCCTCATATACGTAATAGTTTCTGATCGTTTTAAGTTTTGATGCTGCTCCTTACTTTCAGTTAATCTCTTTTTAGTTTAATATCTAAGTGTATTTAAATAATGCCGGCATACCAGGCTCTCCCTCCGTGAGAGATTCTTCCTTACCACTGAGAATCCCTCCATCAAAGTTATTCCCAATTAAAATTCCCCCATCCCCTACCAGAAAAATTCCTCCCAGACAATTCCATTCTAGCTGAAAATTCCCTCCAAAACATTTCTTGCGGACGGTTCCGCGTGAAAAATTACTCGTAGCGCGCTTAAATTTGTAAATGTTATATTTAAAATCATGCGCGAAATCCCCTCCTCCTTTAAATTTTTTTTTCCGCAGATACCGTGCCCCCTAGTAGAAATTTGCTCCTGCAGAAAATTCCCTCTGAAAAATTTCTTCCGTGAAAAATCCCCCCCCCCCACAGAAAGATACTTTAGACAATTCCGACACGGTAAAAATATCTCCCCGGGCAACTTTCCTTAACATCTCCACTTGTAAAATTGAGTCGGCAAAGAGCAAGTAAGACTAATAAAACAAATTTGAATAGGAATTCGGTAAAATTTCCCCACATTATATAATTTCCCCTGGAAAGTTCATTCCCCTGAAACTTCCCTTTCCATGGAAAATTCTCCACGTGGAAAATCCTTCCAGAAGAAAATTCACTCTCCTCCACCAGAAAAATGCATAGTTCTCTATAACAAATACCGCACGTAAACACTGGGCAAACTTTATAACTTAAAGACCTTTCCCCATGAGTCTGGGGGGTCATATTATCTCCAAATTGGGCCTATTGGTCCTCTGAATTATGTTGAAAAAAAGGTCTATCTCAAATTTTGATCGGACAAATTTGAGAAAAAAAGGGGTGGGAGGGGGCTAGTTGCGCTCAAATCTTTTTGACCACTTAGAGGGGACACAATAACTTATAATTTTTGTTCCAAAGAGGAATTTTTCGATATTCTAGGAAGGTTGGTTCAATGCAATCACCTCTGGGGAAAACAAAAAAATAACAACAAATAAACACATTTCGCGATCTTTTTTCTGGCCAAAGATATAAAATTCCGCATTTTTGCAGATGGGAGAATGGAACTTCTACAATAAGGTATATGCGCTGAAACTGATGATGTGATTTTCATTAAGATCTATTGACTTTAAGGGTTTGCCTTATCCCTTTTTTTGAAAATCAGACAAATATTCCCAGGCTCGTAGATTTTGATGGGTAACGCTAAATGAATCCAATATACTCAGAATACGCATATTGGGTATTATCATATAACCTACATGGGATCGAATTTCTAGAATTAATTCCAAAAACACTCTTTATTAAAAAATATTTGTGAAGAAAAGCTTTGGTCGATCTTCTTTTGGTCTTGCTCAAGTAGCCAGAAATTTTAAGTGGATCAGGGTGGGAAAACCGAGTTTTAGGGGTAACAAATTGATACAACTAGAGTTCTCTTCCATAATTTGATTTCTTTATTAAAGGTCCTTTAGTAAAGTTCTTTAGACCTAAAAGTTTCGTGGTGATCATAAACATAAAGTTTGGTCCTTCTTAGGTTGTCACAAATCTACCCAATCTATTTTTTTCATATTTATTCCTTTCACGCTCGTCTTGCTAAGTGTATGTGCCCAGTAACCTGTAAGACAATAGGAGATAAAAAATGCGTGCCTATTTTGGGCACCCAGGGATCCATACAACAATTTATTTTTTTAAATAGTTGCGTCTATTTGAGCTTTTCTTGTCCATGGTTTCATGCTCTGAAAGTTTAAGCTAATCGCAAATAAACAAATTTGTTGGCCCACATTCAGCCGTCACAAATTGATGCAACCAAACATCAAAAGGGTTTTTCTTGATTAATGTCCATCCAGCCCCGTAAACATACCCCGAAATTCCAAGTATATCAAAAAAACAAATTTGACACTTAGTTTTGGTGCCACGACTTCATTCAGCCAAAATTAGTTCAAAATCATTGTCTTTATTAAATATGTTTACTTTCTTCAAATAGTTAAATCTGTCTTCATTACTTACTGTATCGCTTTTTTCAGTAGTCAAACAGTTCGTGGTAACGAACTGTAGTAAGGAGCGACCCGGCTCAATAGTAACCGAAACTCTAAAATATGGAATTTTGATACCAATAGTTACATCAAAAGAATCGCATTTTAATGCTGATTTTAAATATAGAAGTTTCATCAAGATCAGTTATACCTATCAAAAGTTACTATCAAAAATTTGCCTCATTTTAGAAAATAGGAGGAAACACCCCCTAAAAGTCATACAATATTAACGAAAATCACACCATCAGATTCAGCGTATCAGAAAACCTTGTTGCAGAAGTTTCAAACTCCTATCTACAAAAATGTGGAATTTCACATTTTTTGCCAGAAGACAGATCACGGATGCGTGTTTATTTGTTTGTTTTTTTCCCAGGGGTGATCGTATCGGCTGAGTGGTCCTAGAATCTTGCGAGAGGGCTAACTCTAACAGAAATTAAAAGTTCTAGTGTCCTTTTTAAGTGACAAAAAAATTGGAGGGCACCAAGGCCCCCTCCCACGCTCATGTTTTCCCCAAAGTCACCAGATCAAAATTCTGAGATAGCCATTTTATTCACCATAGTCGAAAATCCTAATAACTATGTCTTTTGGGACGACTTACTCCCCCGCAGTCCCCATGGGAGAGGCTGCAAGTTACAAACTTTGACCTGTGTTTACATATAGTAATGGTTACTGGGAAGTGTTCAGACGTTTTCAGGGGGATTTTTTTGGTTTAGGAGGGAGGATTGAGGGGAGGGGGTTACGTGGGAGGATATTTCAATGGAGAGACTTCTCATAGGGGAAGAGAATTTCAATGAAGGGGGTGCAGGATTTTCTAGCTTTATTTGAAAAAACAATGAAAAAATAAATACGAAAAAATGTTTCTACTGAAAGTAAGGAGCGACATGAAAAACTTAAAACAAACAAAAATTATTACGCACATGAGGGGTTACCTCCTCGTTATAACTCACTCTTTACGCTAAAGTATTTTTAGTAATTTCAACTATTTATTTTACGGCCTTTGTGATTCAGAGGTCATTCCTAAGGAATTGGGACAAAATCTAAGCTTTAGTGTAAAGAGCAAGGTATCGACGAGGGTTGAACCCCCTCATATACGCAATAAAAACATACGAATGTAGAAATTCGTTACGTAAGTTAATTCGTAAGTTACGTATATTTTTTACCAATGAAAACTTTTGTAAGAAATTAAAAGTTCTAGTTGCTTTTTTAAGTAATCAAAAACTTGGAGGGCAACTAGGCCTCCTCCCTCACTTCTTTTTTCTCAAAATCTTCCGATTAATTACAATTATTTAATATGCAAATTTCGTTTTAATTATTTATGTGCGGAGAGCCAAGATCAAAACATGCATTAGTTGAAAAACGTCCAGAAATTAAATAAAAAAAAACAAGTTTTTTAACAGAAAGTAAAAAGGGACATTAAAACTTAAAATGAACAGAAATTACTCCGTATATGAAAGGCGCTTTTCCTCCTCAACGCCCCGCTCTTTACGCTAAAGTTTCTTACTGTTTTAAAAAGAAGAGTTAAGAGAAAGGGTCAAACTTTAGCGTAAAGAGCGAGGCGTTGAGGAGGAAAAGCCCCTTTCATATACGGAGTAATTTCTGTTCGTTTTAAGTTTTAATGTCACTCCTTACTTTCCGTTAAAAAAACTTTTTTTTATTTTATTTAATTGTGACCTAGGACTAGTGATAAAGAAAAAAAAATGTTTTGCATTATCAGTAAATTAAAGTTACTGCAGTTTAAGCTTATATTAATTTTGTTTGATGAAGAATTTTTTTACTTTTACCGCAAATCTAATATGAAGTATATTTCAAGAACAAGTCGCATTTGACTATAAACGCGATTTGCTATGTTAGAGAGTCAACAGGCAATGAGAGGTATTTTACCAATTTTCTGACCTTGCGAATTAATTCAACCTTATTTTCTTCAATAATTTGAGCGCCCAGTTTATAGTCAAACCAATGTTGTTGTTTTTTTTTTTTAATTGTAATTGTGATCTTCTTGGTCCAAGTGGATAAAAAGCGATTTTTATATCATTTTATAGGGCAATTATCGCTAATTTAATTTTTGTATATTGAAGTCTCCGTGACCCGGAAGGGGCAGAAATGTCAATCCGATCGGTAAACAAAATTTTTGGCCCTTTTTTTTGGGAAGTAAGTACTTATTTTACTATATATTTGCTTATGGAAGGGGATGCTTCTGGTCCAACGAATCGAAAATTTCAGTTCTAAGCTTATCAAAAAAAGTGTTGGTTCTTTTTTGAGCTGAGTTGTGGGGGATCAGGCCCCCAAACTTGTTTTTTAGCTTAGAATCCTCTCGGACCAATGAATGGCAGGAAGTTTCAATCTAATTAGCGACAAGTTTCAATCTAATTTTTGGGCCCATTTCGGGGTCCTCAACACCTTCCTCCTTCCAACAATAAATATGTGGTTACCTTTATGTCCAGGTAACGATACTTAACAATTTCAAGCCAATCATAAAAAATTACCCCTTTCTTGGACCACAGTTTGAGGATAGCCTGTGCTCCCAAACTAAAATATTCCTGTTCATCTTGGTCCATTTGGCCAGGGACTTAAGGTTTTAAGTATCTGGCCATTAAGAATATAAGAAGCTCTTCACCTTTTTCTAGGGACCCCTTTTTGAGACATCTTTTAAACACTTTTATTGTCGTTTTCGCCCAAGCACTAATGGCTCTAAGTTCCAAATTAACAAGGGAGAAAGACTTTTCGGCCCATTTACAGGCCCCTTGCACCCCCCCCCCCCCTTTCCGAAAAGAATGTATGCTACTCGCATTCGAGAGAGTCCAGTCAAGAACAAATGATCCCTTAAGTTCTATACAAGATCAAACATGCCTCCCTTTTTCCCACTGTAAAAGCCCCCTCTAGGCAATTGGCATTTCCTAGAATTTATGTTCCTCTTCCAATGGCTTGTGGGGGTTATACAATCCACAGAACAAAATCTATTAAGAATGTGACTATTCTGAACGAAATAGCCTTTCAAGATTTTAATCTGACATCGCAGTTCTCCTGATGGCTTGGCAACAAAAAAAAAGGCTAAAGGAGAATGGGTTGTTACTGTTCAATTACTTTTGACCCTTAAAAGATCATTAAAAACTAAATTTCAAATCAACACAAATTCATACAACAATTTCCACCATACAAAGCGAGGGATAGAAAAAATTGTACATAGGAGGTACATGGTCCTTTGCAAGGGCGATGACAAAATGGTTTCTGATTAAAAGAAGATATGTGAAATCAATAGCAACAATTTTAATTGCTCTACTTGGTACTCAGTATGGAACTCTACTCTCATAAACAGTTGCCGTATCTTCGATTCTCAGAAAGATAAGCTTATTTTTGCCTGAATAATACCAGTTTCTCCTAAATTAAGCACCTATATTTCCTTTCTCGAGAATTCAATCGATCAAGAACACGACCATTCTTGGTAAACTATATTTTTGAAAATCAAAGCAGGAACAGAGCAAATTATATTGTTGTGGTAATTTCGATTAAAGCTGCATGTTTTAAATTTGGGAATAAATATATGGGGTTGAATCTTCCTTTAGCTTTCAATTTTCGCCCTTGGCTCATTAAGGAACGTTGGTAAAGCTTTACTAGAAATGCACCAACTTCAACACTCTGACTAGATTTAAGCTTAGAAATTAGTTCGCAGAGAAAGGTTCCCCTGCATGACATCGAAAAAAGGTTGTATTACGTCGCTAATTTTTACGGATGATTTTTGAATTAAATCAGACTCAAGGGTTTTTTTTATAAGGAAAATCCAATAAAAAAATGTTTCAATCCTTAGTTTTGCAAATTGAAGTCGTAATTTTTTACTCAACCCTACTGAGTAATATCTTTGGTTTTTCCTGCACTTCTAGTTGGTATCGGTTTTTTCCGCGCTGCTTAGAATTATGCTTAGTTTAGACTAGGCCATCTTTTCCTCAAATGAAAATTTCAGTGAAAGATTCAATTAAAATATATGTCCTGTCGCTACACAAAAAAAAATAAACTAGTGTAGTAGTGAGCATTCTTATTTCTTCAAATTTTCATTGAACAATATAAATAAATATTACCTCTAAGATAAACAGGTAAAAAAGAACCTAAGCCTACAGCTTTTAATTTTCAAATCCCTAGGAATATATTTTCAACGTATGCCAATTACAAAAATCAACAATCTTACTAATTTATAAAGCTCATTACGGAACGGAAACAATAACGTATGTTATTACAATATGTTTCAAGTGATCTATCCCTGATTTTAATGAGTTTATTTTTCTCCCTGGTACTGAGCTTCTCCTTACTGAAATATTATCTGATTTGCTGATTACCATACTGATTTACTACGTTTAAATGTTTTTTAGAAATAATTCTAAAACATTTAAATTTATTAGCATCAAAGATGAAAAATAACATGAAATTGAAAGCAGGATACTCCACAAAAAACAAAAACATTAACATTTTCCTGCGTAAACCTATCGAAAAGCTTGTAATTTCTACAAAATAAAAAAGTAAGAAAACATAACTTTACTAAGTTTCTATTCTTAGCGATTCTAAGAATATAACCCTGGAAGACCACTCCTCCGTCTTGGCAAAATTAGTCTTCTGTCCTATATCTAAGTGTATAGTGCAGTGCCATCTATTTTGATCCCTTCATTCTTCCAGTATATAAGACATTAAATAACAGTTCAAATAGGGACAATTCCAGTTATTAGACAGTGAAAAAACAAAGAAAATATACTAAATATTTTGCTAAAATGTGCACTGACTGCCATCAGCAGATATACTAATATGCTTAAATTAGTCATCTAGATTAGCAGACATATCTTAGTATACCTGCTGATGACAATGAATGTATATATGATCAAAATATCCAGTGTTTTTTCATTGTTTTTTTCACTGTTTGAACTGTTACTTATCGTCATTGAAAAGCAGAGTAGTTTCGAAAATACGTACGATTTAAAACATATATTCGAAAATTCGGTCAGGGATATTTTTATCAACTAGAAAACCTGCCCCACCTCCATATTCTGGCAAGATTGTCTTTGAAATGAAAGTACTATCACTATATTTTTAATAATTATTTTTGTATTTTCTACCAGAGTACCACATGTAAAATAGACTGAATCTCTATTTTATGTATTTTACTTTTTATCTTCACTTCATCCTTCTCGTCTTTTTCATGTTTATATTTTAATTTGAAAGAGAAAGTAGTAACAAACAAGGATTTTTGAAACTGCATGTGATCAACCTCTCATCTTGTCAGTTTATTGCTTCACTTTTTTCCAGGACGCGCAGAAAACAGCGGCAGATACAACCTTGGAAACTGTATGTGGTAGTATGAGCGATGTCCCCAAGATACGCATGACGACGAAGAAAGTTCTAAAGGGTCATATTAATAAAGTAACCTGCTGCGATTTTGCCGGTGATAGTAGGTAAAGTAATTCACATGACTACTTTTAAATTACTGAGTAACTACAATTTCATACGATTTGCTACTCCATATCTTGCCACCACTGTTTTTGATTTCCAAACTTTTGTTTTTGAGTTAACATTCTTGTTTGAAGAATGAAAAGCCCAAAAAATAGAAAACTATGCTTGGAACCTCTCGGAAATTTATTTGACATTGAAAGGCTCAGGTACCAGTTTATTATAATTAAGTGCTCGTATTCTGTGCTTTAGTAGTACTTTAAGCACAGGTAGTTTAAAAGCTTTGCAACGCTGCTTTAATCAATGTGCAGCAGCTAAACAGAAAAAAAAAACGCAGACACAATTTTTAACATTTTAAAATTGATTTAAAAAAAATTTATACTTTAAAAAAAGTATTTATGATTTATTAGGATTTCAGATAGTGACTTTATTTTTACTTAAGAAATAAAAAATCGTTCATTTACGCAATTATTCAAACCGCTCGGTTCTTCTATCTTTTTTCCTAGCGATAGCCATGGAGCTCATTAAGGGAAATGGTTAATATTTCTAATGAAAATTCTGTAAGAAAACTAGTTTTGTCTCAGACTTTGAATAATCAAGAGTTTGGATTAAAATGAAGTAGTTGTGGGCATCAAGCCATGGCTAAATATAGAAAAAGTAAAGACGGATAGGTCAATTGAGTGAGAGGCAAATCTGGCATAAGCCCTTATTAGTATTGTTTAAAAATTATTTCAGTTCATTTGTTAATAGATAAGTATATCTATCATCCGCCCATGCGTCATTCCTAGGGCAGAACTAAGGTAGACAGTCATAGAACTAAGATAGTCCTATGACTGTCATACTGCTGGAGAACCTATAGTTCTCCAAGTGTTTGGTTAATAGGCCAGGGTAAACGCCGGGATTAAGTATGACTCTTTTATTGGACCAATGCTTGTTTGTTAGCTTTTAGAAAGGCACGCCTGCCTAGAGTCTCAGGCAGGTTCTATTTATTTTTTGTTTCAGGCATGTTGTTAGTGGCTCACTTGATGGAAAGCTCATCATATGGGATGCTTGGACAGGTAATAAAGTCCAAGTAATTCCGTTGAGATCAGCATGGGTGATGTCCTCTGTTTTCGCAAAGAGTGGAAATTTTGTCGGTAAGATTCATTTTCTGAAAATTATTCATTTAGCAAATTTCAATTTGGACTTTAAGCTCTGAAATATAGGCGATGTTTTATTTTACATAGCAATTGGGTTGACTGGCGCGTGGGGTGTCTCTGGAATTTTTGTTTGCTACGGGACCGGAGCTCTTAGGGATGTAATCAGAGATTTAAGATTAGGGATTCAGATGTTCTGATACTTTGATACTTTAGGCATCGAATATTTAGGATGTAGCTAGCCATGTCTGTTATCCTAGAAAAAAGGAAGGAAGTAAAATAGATTAAATGGTAGCATACTCATGTCTTTAGATGATAACCTGCTAGATAGAAAATGAGGGCTTCTCTAAGAAACTGTTTTCTTGACCTTGCAGCAGGACCTGGAATTTTCCGGCCTATCCTGGCCTCTGAAATCTAAGTATTATTTGGTAAATTGTAAGTTCCCCAGACCGTAATTTCCCCACACTCATTCCAAGAAACTATGTTTTTACTTGTCTTATTACAGGAATATCCGGGATACTTACTACTAAAAACAACAGGGGGTGGATTATGATCAATTTATATTTCTGGTTGTTGTGGGGGAGGGGAGGAATATTGAGTAATATATCTGGGAATATTCGTCTCTAGTTATCATCCATTTATGCTTGTGACTTCAGTGCCTATAGCGTATCGGTTTTAGAAAGCAATGATAGTATTGGTAACTATATATATATATATATATATATATATATATATATATATATATATATATATATATATATATATATATATATATATATATATATATATATATATATATATATATATATATATATATATATATATATATATATATATATATATATATATATATATATGAGAAGTTTATATCTTACCATCTAAAACATCTGTTAAATTTATTAGGGAACCTGAAGTAGAAATTCTTATTCCTGAGTTTACGTTTCTTTGAATTTCTTAGGTACAAGAAACAACAAGCTACTTTCTTAATTTTAGGATCCAAAGAGTACTGACCCGGTGGTGATGAACCAATTTTAGTTCGAGCGTTTTTCTATTAGTATCTTTGGCCATTTTTATGCATTGTCATCTTAATTAAGTTCACAACATTCATTCATGTAATTGTCAAAAATTGGTGCTTTTAGAATTGTATAGATTCTACGCCTTGGCAAAAAAAAAAAATCTTGACATGTGTTTCTGTTATTTAATCTTTTTTTCAGAACCTATGATTAGCGTCAGTAATCTAAGATACTCAGTAAATCCTTATTCAAACAACATTTAGATATAAGCAAAATTAAACTATATTTGAAATTAAACTTTAGCTAACATTATTTTAACAGGAAAACTGTTCAGAAGACAACCCTGCATTCAAGCCATTCTTCATCCAGAAGATTTTTACCATCCACTAGGTAAGACTAGACCAGTAGCACCGACTTATAAAAATGTGAGGGGGGGGAAGATTTTGCTTTTTGCAATTTTTTATAAAGCAATTGCAGTTTTTTTTGCAAAAAGTAAAGGGAGTAAACACCACCAATTCCCAAATCGATGCCCATGAATCAGACACTACTATATGTCGAAACACGGAAGCAAAAACCAGCTTAAAAGCATAATAGCATGTTGGGGACGAGCACAGATATACTGCGAAATGTGTTCAGTATAGGTATATTCATTCACATCTGCAGTGCAAGAGTACGATTAATGTGCCTTGCAAGTACTAAAATAGACAATTCAGTTGGTGCTGTGAAACATTTTTGTACATAGCATCCAAAAAGAAATGTTTCAATTTCTTTAAATATACTTTTTAAAAAATTCTTGGTGAGTTTCAAAAACTCATGTTTGAAGTTTGGCTTTGTGCAAAATTTGTCTCATTCTTTAAAAAGGCCTTCATTTTTAGAACGCAATTTGATCCAATTTATTGCTCAGTAGCTGCAGTTTTCTTTTCCACATTGGAAACACCAGTAATTTTAAAAATAAATCTGTAAAAATGAATTAAACAAACTTTCACAAGAAAATTGTGGCTGAATAGCCGGCTATGAGGTATCTTGAAACTGAGGTATGAAAAACTTTGCAAAGTAAGTGTAAAGAAATGTGTGAATCATGTTTTCTTTTGGTGCATTATTTTCACTGCAAGAGCAGTGAAATTATTAAAACCTGTTTTTTCATGACTGTTCGTAGTTATAGATCATAAATTTTTTATGTTTTAGCTTGCGGTGGAATGGATAATATGTGTACGGTTTATGACTTAAATAACAGAGATAGCTCTGGAAGCGCGAAGATTGTTCGTGAGCTGGCCGGCTACGAAGGATTCTTATCTTGTTCCCGTTTTTTCGACGATAAGAAAATCATCACTGGATCAGGAGACACCAGACTGTAAGCGTACTCCTTGGCTGTATTTCAGCATTTTTTTTTAGTGAAAATTTTGCTATGAAAATCTCAATACTCCATAGTAAACCTTTGTGCAGTCCAATACTTTCAACCAACATTTTTGTGTGAATCTATGTAGCAACCTAAAAAGCAAACGGATTCCTGTTACAAGCAGGAACAAACCTGTACATCTTATACATGAGAAGGGCTGCTACTTCAATCAATTCAGTTTAAATTTTGCTGTACTTGAGATCACACACATGTTCAAAAGTATATTCTTTTTCTTAGTACTTTTTTTTACAATTATTTTATAGAACTCCACACTGTCTAATACACACATTGTTATTGTTGCCCTTTTATTTTATTTTATTAAATTTATTTTATTAATGCGCTTATCGTATGTAACGGAGTTTTGTCCATGCTAGTATTTAATTTCTTAATCATTTTACCTTGGCTTATTTTTATACCTCGATGAGAAATCAAAATTTTGAAAAATAAATTTGAGAAGTAATCTGAGAAGTAAACCTAAATAAGAAGTGAGTTTTATCAACGTGCATTAAATGTTTAAGGTTAATAAAGCTGAATTAAAACTGCTAAAACCCCTCAAATTTCAGATACATGTATTTTCTTGCTTTTAGTCTCTCACTTAGACATATTTTGTGGGAATAAATGCAACTATAATTTTAGGACTGTTTGGGATTTAGAAAGTGGCAAAAAGTTGCAAGAGATTAACTGCGCTCATGCAGGAGATGTTTGTTCAATGTCCATGTCTTCAGATCAAAATACACTCGTAACAGGATCAGTTGACAGAACTATGAAAGTATGGGACATGAGAGATATGACTTGCCAGCAGACCTTCTTTGGTCACGAGTCTGATGTTAACTCCGTCTGCGTAAGTAGTTTTTTTTCTACAACAGTACCGCACTAATACCGAACCCTAAGACATAGGATTCTATCCATTATTGTAAGTTTCTTGAGCATGTGACTCGAGGCATATTACCGGCAAGTCAGCATGTATTACACCCATGTGAATTCCAGATCCCTTCTCACCCCCCTAAAAAAATGTTTGACATCCACAACAAAATACGAAGTCATAGTCTGAAAAGTTCTCGACTTAAATTGATTTCGCATTGACTCATATATGAAGATAATTTTTCATAATTCAGTTATGAGTCTTGTCTTAGACGAGTCTCCCTCTAATGGCTATGACTCTTTTTGACCCTCATTGAGGGTCACTCATGATTCATTCTTCTTCTTTCTTTGGTTTTTCTTAACAAAACACAAATATTCGTTTCTATAAATAACGTACGTTCTGCGGAATTCTTTGCTTGGCTTCTATGCATCCTTTTTCCAGCTTGGATATTCCTCAGTTAGTTTATTTCTTTTAGAAAAAACTTTAATCAATGTCAAGCTGAACAGTGTTTAATCTCAGGATATAATTGTGCGTTATTAGTAAATAATCCTTCTTTTATCTGTATTTTATTTGCTCTTACCACTAAAAAAAATGCGAGGAAGGCAAGGAGAGGGGGGGGGGTAAATTCAGTATTAAGCGTGGCTGATTATATGGACCTGATACCCTTTTCTCATAGAATTTACTGTTCAAAGTGAACGAATAAGTACTTATTACTAGAAATACTCTATATAAGCGTGTTTGCTTAGATTTTTAATATAATTTGACCATTACTTTAAATAGCAACTGTTGCGTAAAAATATTCTCTGGAGAACATCTCCAGAAATATTTCTCTGGAGAACATCTAGTAAATCTTCATCCGCTTTTCGGAGCTCACATGCTTGAGATCCATACTTGATCACTGTCATCACTGCACCTTCTAATCGTCCCCAAAGACATAGTTATAAGGTTTTTCGACTACGCTGAATAAAATGGCTATCTCAGAATTTTGATCCGTTGACTTTGGGAAAATAATTAGCGTGGGAGGGGGCCTAGGTGCCCTCCAATTTTTTTGGTCACTTAAAAAGGGCACTAGAACTTTTCATTTCCGTTAGAATGAGCCCTCTTGCAACATTCTAGGACAACTGGGTCGATACGATCACCCCTGGAAAAAAAAAAAAAAAAAAAAAAAAAAAAAAAAAACAAACAAACAAATAAACACGCATCCGTGATCTGCCTTCTGGCAAAAAATGCAAAATTCCACATTTTTGTAGATAGGAGCTCGAAACTTCTACAATAGATTTCTCTGATACGCTGAATCTGATGGTGTGATTTTCGTTAAGATTCTATGACTTTTAGGGGGTGTTTCCCCCTATTTTCTAAAATAACGCAAATTTTCTCAGGCTCGTAACTTTTGATGGGTAAGACTAAACTTGATGAAACTTATATATTTAAAACCAGCATTAAAATGCGATTCTTTTGATATAGCTATTGGTATCAAAATTCCATTTTTTAGAGTTTTTGTTACTATTGAGCCGGGTCGCTCCTTACTACAGTTCGTTACCACGAACTGTTTGATATGATCAAAATGAATAAAACTATTTATAGAAGAAAGAATTCAAACGTGCAAAGAGTTTCTGAAGTATTTGCCGAAAGCTGCTTCGGGGAACAGAAAGCAACTCCTAAAAATACAACATAAAATGAAAAAAGTAAGTATACAATTAGTTTTAGAAATTTGAAAGTAGAATAGTTAAAAAGTAATTATTCTTGTTACTAAATAAAGAGGACTGGAAAGATTGGATTTAATATTGAATTAACTTTCACAGTGGCAAATCTCATCATCAGAACACTTGAAGACAAGACTATTCCCTACATGGTAATATTTCAAACCAAAAAAGTCACAAGAATGCAATATGATGCTATTTTCAAGCGAAACATTATGAATCAAAATGATCCATATAAAGGGAGATAGAACACAACCTTTCTGAGCACCTGAATTAATACAAAACCAGCTGCTAACCTCATTTTCTACCTTAACTGTACCAGTTTTATTCTCGTACAAAGCACTAATCACTTTAATGTATTTGTCTGGTATACTACCCAAGGATAAGACCTTTGCTTAAGTTCTTCTATCGACAAAATCAAACGCTTGCTCATAATCTATAAAAGTGAGGACCAGCGGTGTTTGACAGCTAAGGCAGTTCTCAATATTTAACCTAAGAGTGAAAATTTAGTCGACACATCCTTTACCTTTTCTAAGACCACACTGTTCTTCCCTTAAAACTTTGTCTACAGTATCTCTCAGTCTAGAAAGTATCATATTAATAAGAAGTTTGCTACATACAGAGATTAGACTAATGCCTCGATAAATACGACACTCACTCTTATCACCTTTTTTTGTGAAAGTGGTTTAATTAAGGCTTTGCTAAAATTGTTAGGTAATTCCCCTTTTTCAAAATAATATTCATACTCTTCAGTAACTTATTTCTAACCTCAGAGCACATGGAGTCTTATCATTTTTTTTATACTATCGCTAATTCTTCCTCACAAAGCAAATCTTCCTTCACATCCAAGGTAAAACTTTTTCATTTTCCTCCATGTCTTTTTCTGCAACTGTACCTCGGTTTAGCTCATTCTCAGAATGTTTCACCTCTTTTGTGGCCCCGCTCCTACCTATAATTGAGACAAGTCTGGATTGACTACTCTCTCTCAATTTATTAACATGTCAGTATAATATTTTACTATTATGCCGTCTCACTGCACCTTTCATATCCTCGGCAATTTTTATCCACGTCCGTCACTTCACACCTCCTTAGTTCCTGTTTTAATGCTTTTTCTACTTTCTTTACATTCCCCTTGTTTCATATGATCTATCATTCAAATAATTCTTTTACAAACCGTTTCTTCTCTCTATTAAACATAAAACTTTTTCTACTAATGTTCCTAGCTACAGTATTAACTTTCTTTCCCAAGACACCATCAGCAACTTCACAAATTGTTTTTCTAAAATTATTCCAACCCTTTTCCACATTTGTCAAATTTTAAACTATCAAGTTTAGTATTCAACTGTTCCCGGAATGTTTCTTTCAAATTCTCATTGTGGAGTCTACCAACATCATATATTTTCGGGACGTCGTTACCCTTCCCAAATTTCAGCTTTAAATTAACCCTAAACAGTACTAAATGGTGATCTCTACTTTCAACATAAATAACAGCACTCCTTTATAACCTAGAATATTGTATTGATCCTGCCACTGTTCAGTTTACTATAAAATAGTCAACAAGGTTTTCTGTCTTGCCATCACGTGAATGCTATGTCAACTTATGAGCCATTTTATGACCAAATACCGTATTGGTTATAACTAGATTGTTATACCTACAAAATTGCAAAAGTCAGTAGCCATTATTGTTTTCTTTTCCTACAACAAACTAACCTAGGCTAGGATACCATCTATCCCTATTTCTACCGACTTGGCGTTAAAATCTCGTAGTAAAATCACCATATTTCTAGCTAGTACCCTGTCTATTTGCTCCTGTAACTGTAAGCAAAATTGATCTGAGTCACTAGTATCTCTATCAGTCGCTTTAACAGGGGCAATACTACTATAACTGATACCCTGAATTTTTTAGTCAACAACCTTTTAAATGAGCAATTAGTATTCTATTATTATTACCTTCTCAGCCTAAACAAGACTTAGCAGCTTCCTTATTCATCATGAGCACTAATTGCTGTCTAAGTACTTAATTTCACCTAATTTCATGCTTCCAACTCTAAGATATGAGTTTTCGAAACTCCTAATAAGTCCAGTTCGAATTGTCTGAATTCGTCAGTAAAAATATCGGTACGATAGTCATTTTTAACGTCGTAACATTCCAAGTTCCAATTGTCATATTCTATAAATCCTTGAAATCATTTTTGCCTCAGGAAAAGCAATGATCTCGGATACCAGTGCAGGACTGGGATAAATATATCTTCTCAAGTTTACACCGAAGCACTTAAGCTAACTTAGAACCGGACAGTAATAAGTTCCTGAGACCGCCAGTATGAATGGAGGCTTTGAGCAATCCTGGTCCCATCTTGGTCATAAAAGGGTTTTCAGCACTAGGCGATACTCTTCTATCAATAAGAATCGAAATCCTGCAGAGAGAGTCCCAAGCCTATTACCTCCGACTTGTTATATTTTCATGCCTACAAGCATTATGCTACTACGGGGGGGGGGTGCAGCCCATAGTAGATAAATTAGCTAGGAACAGATTTTTCAGCCCGAAAACACCCGTCAAAACAGACCAAGCCCAGAAGTATTATCCATTAATTAGAATCCTGTGCGAATGCTGTGTCGTTTACTAGGCTATTAATTCCTAGAGGAATGCCACTTCTCTAGTGGGAATGGAGTTGACCGCAAGATCCTCAGTCTTGTAGGTACCCCAAAAAGGCTGGGATAGCCTTTTGCTGAGACCATTGTCCAAAGATCTGGATCTTACGCCCTGCCACAGTTGTCCTCCTATAGAGGATTCTCCCACGATGGTATTCTTCGTCACCATGCAATTTAACTCATTATTGTGGTAAAATTTTTAGCTCATTTTATGTGTGGACACATGTGTTGTGCCATGTTGAGTTTATATTTGAGAAATTTTCTTCCCTCTTCGCCTGTATCTATGGCACTGGGCGAGGGGACTTCAATTTCTATTATGGACCCCTCAGGGACAAGGTCCTCCCTTGGTCCGTTTCTCCTATGGAGGTACCCTACATGTTGGTAGGGCATTACTCTATTGCCACCTGGAGACACGCTGAGTGGCCTGAGGGAGGCCCTTAAAGAGCAGTAGAATTATTACATTTAAATATTGAAATTGTGAATATATGTAATACATAATGTACTATATGTAACATATATTATGTAATATATGCAGTCTGAATATTTTTGATCTGAATTCAGATAATAACATTTACATATTCACTTAAATCTTTTGTAACAAAATAAATTTTTATAATATGTATACTATTTAGACATTTATACGAAAGCTGATAATTAAAAAAATAAAGCTTTGTTATCATTATTTCATTTCTTGATTACAGATGCATCCTAGTGGATTTGCCTTCTGTTCAGCGTCAGAAGACAAAACAGCACGACTTTTTGACATTCGTGCTGACCAGCAAATTGGTTTGTACCGCCCACCTACATCGAATTCTGGATTTACCTCGTCTGGCCTTTCTAGGTCTGGCAGATACTTATTTGCTGGTTCTGACGATTCAACAGTTCATGTTTGGGATATTGCAAAGGCTCAGCATGTTGGTGAGTCATAAAATAGTTTTCTGCTTAAATTCCTATCCTTATCCATGTTTAGTTGACCATCATTTTCTAGTTTCAACATGTTGCTGTCATGAGCGTCATCACAGTCAAATTTATGCCTGAACTTAGACACGTAAGAAAGTGGTGGTATTGGGGCTTTATGACATCACTTTTGATCTTTGGTGAATGGTTAGCAAAATTACAAGCCACGATGCCACTAATAAATAGGCTCTATAAAGCCTACCGAAAGTAGTAGAATTAATAAGCAATAATATCCCACTCAAGTAAGTAAGTAAGTGAGTAAAATATTTATTACCTGTAGTTTTAACATGGAACAAAACGGAGTACAAGAAAAAGGAAAAGAAAAACAGAGAGAAATTTAAAACATAACATGGAAAAATACACAATCAGGAACTGTAGAAATGTCTAAGCCAGGGTTGGTTCCATTTTGCCTGTAAATTAGAAATCAACCGGTTTTCCGTGACACTAGGGTCTGTTTATCATATAAGTATTCCTTGTCCACAAGGGGCATCGCAGCAGGAACTTCGCGAGCCTAAAATAAAGGGATCGGAGCTTGCGCTTTTAGGTGTCAGTTAATAAATTCCAAAATGGTGCGATATATAGAATATGCGGAAGTACGACAGCATTATATTTATTCGCGAGATACTTTTGGCACAAGAGGAATCTGCTGGCGACGATAGACCTATACGCGGTGCGGAGTTTTTTCTTGACGTGTTTGATGAGCAGTAGACGAGTTTCATTAAGGTTACGGCCTATGGGTAGACCCAGATCCGCGACTTGAGATGAAACGGTAATTGACTCGCTACCCAGCAGGAGTTGTTCAGCCTGAAAAGAACTATTGCTGAAAAAAAGAACTGCAGATTTACAAGCATTGAAAGCGAGGCCGATTTTTCGGTATTCATCACGTAGGATCAAGAAATTTGATTGCAGACCCCTAATAGACCGACTTAGATTTAATAGATCGTCCGCGTATGTAAGTAGTGACACATTTATATTCTTGGAGATACATGAAACATTGACACATGCCTGGGCATTTAAAACGCTGTTATTGTATAAACTTGGGGATAATAATGAACCCTGGCGGACACCCTTCTTTACTGGAACAACCACTGATGTGATGCGGTTTCCTATGTTTATACGCGCTTTTAAACGGCAATACATATCGTACAGTACGCTAGTGACACGGAGGTTTACACCTTTCTGGTAAGTGACTAAAAGGGCCTGAGCGTGAATTGACGAATCAAACGCTCTACTCACATTAAAAGTACCGATCACTATAAGGGCACCAGATTCGTGAGAATCTGCTAGAATAGCGGCAAGACTGAAGAGAGCATAAACACAACCTAGACCCGGTCAGAAACCGAGGTGGTGGTCAGGCATTCGGCACGAATATTGAATTTCTTTTGTGACTAAGAGCTGTAGAACTTTACAGAGCACTGGAGCAACAGTGATTGGCCTGTGCGAAGAGCATTGATCTGTTTGTTTCCCTTTTTTAAGGATGGGCGAAAGCAAACCGACACAAAGAGAGTCAGGTACTATACCAGTGGTGAAAATAATCCGGAACAGCAGTGTCAGATATTCAATAAGCATAGTTGTACCGTAGCAGATTTAGCACACTTAGTTCGTCTACACCACGGGAATGTTTCTTCTTCAGCTTTAAGATATCTTCATGAACGCTTCCGTAAGTAACGACGAAATCAGGAACACACTGGTTGAATAATACCGATTCTAGCCGGTTTGGGAAGGGATTAGACGTATTTGGGTCAGGGGCACTGAATTCGTTGGAAAAGTTCGATTTCCAATCTTTTTTGCTAATCAAACCATGAAGTTTTCCGGCGGCTAGTTCACTCAATCGGCCTTTCCAGATTAGTTTTGGGTCACTCACGATTCTGGAGGAGTACTCTTCTTTTAATTTGGTACGATGAGCTTTCAGTTGCTTGTCAAATTTTCGTTTCATTCATAAGTGGACGGAGTTAACAGGACCGAATTTGGGCCTATCACAATCTCGCCAGATTCTAGACCAAAACTTAGCATTGTTGCAACACTTAACTAGAGCCAGATTTTGCGAGAATTTGTGAATTTCTATTTTCATTCTAACCTTTCTAGCAGGAACTACCTTTTTTCAGCTAAGAGGAGTGAGTGAGTAATCTCGGCACAGAATATATTGATGAGTACTCTCGCATCTGCGGGATAAAAATTCGAATTCACTTGGAGTAAATGGAAGGGAATTCGTTTCTTTACAAGAAGTGAGTTCAGCACTTGATGATACAAAGTAGTATTAATTTTATCCCATTCACTTACTACTTTCCACTTGTCGTTCTTGGGTGGACGCAGAGCTGGTTTTATGCTTAGAGATGCTAGTAGGGGTAAGTGATCAGCGAAGACATGGCCTTTTAGAACAGTTACACTTCCGTTAATATTCTTAGAGCAGGCCGTGTGGTCAATGTTTGAAACGGACCCCGAGTTGTAAACGAAGAATTAATCACTGTCTTTTTGGAGGATGATAAGTTTCTTATCAAAGACTCTGTTTAGAAGCTGACTATGGGCACACGTGCTGTCAAGCAGGTTGCAGTTGAAGTCCTCCATGACTACGCATTGCAAATCTTTCTGGTTCACAGACTTCCAGCACTTCGTTAGTTCACGAACTGCGTTCATAAGCTTTCGCTCCGATTTGTCTTCATGGTAGTTTTTAGGAAGATATACGTTGAAGAATGCGATACTACCGGAAGATATAGCCAAAAAGGGATCATGCGTAAATAACACCTTACTTTCAGTATACAGGCGGCAAATAATTGCCAAGCAAACGGAGGGGCTTCCGAAAGACCGAAGTTTTGCTGGCTCGAAGTAAAAAGAAAATTCGTGCGAGAACTTTAGGAGAGAAATATTGTGAGGAGAGAGCATGTGTTTTTGTATAAACATAATATCACTGTCTGCATAGTATTTTTGAATTATGGTAAGTTTGTTGGGGATTCCTCCGTTCATGATCTATGACGTAATATTGACACAAACTGGGCTATTAGACATTGGGCCGCTTCAGCTCATGACAAGTTTCGTTATTGTGGGGCACTTGAAGGAATGTCAAGTCTGGCGTTTGATTTGCAGAGGGTGCATGTTATAGGGTTTCCACAGGACTGATCGGGGCTAGAGCCGTGACTTTCTTCTCTACATCGAGAGCAAATTTGCTGGCTAGAACATGTAGCAGAAATATGACCTAATTCTGGAGTTAAAACAGCGCTGTGGAAGAAAGATAAATTCCTTGATGGGGTACTACTCCAAGTCAATTTTAGGAGGGTTTCTCATGGCGTGGTTCAGCTGAACCACAACCAAATGCTAAAAACTATAGGACGTAAAAGTCGAGTCTGTTCGCTAGTGAATCAACACCACGGCCTCTCATTATTAAAATAATATTACTACTTTTGGTAAAATTGTCGACTTTTGTCAAAATGATATTTGTATTATCTTCAAACAGCTTCAAAGGAAGAAGAAGAGTCTTCCATTCTGTATCCCTTCTTCCCCTGAAATCTTGAGGTTTTTGCAAGTTCCTATAATTTCTCACGTTTTTACATCATTCCTTTTTTTTACTTTTTATATTAACCCTCCTCTACCCCCTCCCTCTGAAACATTACCTCCCATTGGTGCTTGGTTAGAATGATAGAAATTTCTTTTGAGAATGTTTGATGGCAAAAAAGCTGTTTATGACAGAAAATCGTCATATTTCTAGCTTTTGACCTTCCAGGGGGAGAGGAGGGGAGGGGAGCTCTGTGGGTACTCTTGTGAAAAATTATTTGTCTTTCACTGAACACAACAAAATAACTTTCAGACTTATTATTATAACCCTTATAGAACTTATTCCAATTATTGCATCTGATAAAAATAATGATGTCAGCATATTTGAGACAATACATATGATCTTCCAAGAGGGAAAACTGGTTCCATTGATATAGCAAATATATACGATATAGTGAGCCAAATGGGTGGAAAATTACGGCACTTCATAATGTCACTTCTAGCACCAAGGAATCTAGTTCTGTTGGTCTCCAAAACACTTTATGCTTAGTGTCACATATTTGTCGATTAAGATACCAATTAAAAAACAGGGGGGGGGGGTCTAAAGACATAAATTCTCCTCCATTTGAATGTTTCAACGCATGCAGTTCAGTTTTTACCCATAAATATGTAGGAAAAATCCTTCCAAAATCCACAAACCACAGTGGCTTATGAAAAACGCGGTGTAGGAGAACTAGGGGTAAAGCTGAATTCCTAAAAAAGTTCAAAATTTCAAGGAGAATTTTGTAAGTAAAATTGAGCTTTGGAATAATCGATTCAATTACTTTGAACCTTGGACTATGGTGTGTCCCAAAAACAAGATGCATTTATGCCCGTGGAGATGACTATTTTTAGCATTTTTTTTTTATCAAGGAAGGCTGCGATTTTTGGTATTAAATATACTTTTCTAGGTTCATGTTGGTCATTCTTTTTTTTTTTTTTACAAATAATTTGTTTTTAAAGCATGCAGACAATTGTTTGTGAAAATAACCAATAGACAAATCGTGGCTAGATGATTTTGTTCATCAATCTGGGGTGCTGAAGAACTTGCTTTCATTAATATTAACCAACAAAATTGTTTACAAGTTTGATCCCTTGTAATTAGCAAGGTATGATCACCAACAATTGCAGGAGTCATAGCAAAACCCCTGTAATTGTAAATAATCGCATTTGGTGCAAATAGGCAACTAAAGCTAAAATAAAAGAAAAAAAAATGACTCTAGGCTAATAGATATGCATCAACATCAATTTTTCAATGACAAATTTTCATGGAACAACGATCGAGTGAGGAAGTGTGGAGTGCAGACACTGGGCCAGCATTTTGTACTTTTCATCAATTAGATTCAAAGAATTGTCTGAGACTTTATCCAGGACCTGAGCGCTGCCTAAAGAGACTGCTAATGTTATTATCCTTTATGATAACGTTAGCCTAGGATGGTTTAAGAACCAGGTAAAATAAAACAAGTTCAGCAGCCTAAAGAGTCACAATAAACTTGTGTCAACTATTTTGTTTCGTTTTCAGGGAATATGCAAGGACACGAAAACCGAATTACATCTCTTTCTGTCTCAGAAAATGGAATGGCAGTTGCAACAGGATCTTGGGACAATTACGTAAAAATCTGGCTTTAATTAAAGCTATCCCCACTTTGTATTCGTTAAGATTTCTTGCCATGAGAGATACTAAGTATTTGAATTTTACCTTGTTCAAGCGTCGAAATAAATTTTTAAACCACAATTATTTTTTTGGACAAAGAATAAAACTGTCTTGGAAACGTAAGATGCAAAAACGTCTCAATTTTGCAACTTTGACGGTATTTCCTGTTTATGCGAAGGTCAGTAAACCTTGATTTATTTTTTCATCAATTACAGTAGTAATACGTAAGAGCTTGTATTTTATACTTGACCTAGGTATCATTCTAGATAAGTAGAAGCTTTGTGAATAGCGTTTTTTAGATTACATAGAACGTTTTAGAATTTTACCTTGTTCAAGCGTCGAAATAAATTTTTAAACCACAATTATTTTTTTGGACAAAGAATAAAACTGTCTTGGAAACGTAAGATGCAAAAACGTCTCAATTTTGTAACTTTGACGGCATTTCCTGTTTATGCGAAGGTCAGTAAACCTTGATTTATTTTTTCATCAATTACAGTAGTAATACGTAAGAGCTTGTATTTTATACTTGACCTAGGTATCATTTTAGATAAGTAGAAGCTTTGTGAATAGCGTTTTTTAGATTACATAGAACGTTTTAGAATGCATAGAATTTTAGAATACTTGATGAAACTATTTCAGCCGAATTAAAACTGTAGGACTAGAATTTCACTTTTGGCCATATTGCTTAATGTTTCTTTAACATTTGCTATCCAAATGTTCATACATCGAGTTTGTAAAAAAAAAAAAAAAAAAAAAAAAAAAAAAAAAAAAAAAAAAAAAAAAAAAAAAAAAATACAACTTCAATTTTAAGGATCCTGAAGAAACTGTTCACGCTGAAATTTTTCTACTACTACAAAATATAACTTTTCTTTCTCCTCATAAACACCAACCCATTCGCTCCGAACGGCGACCATAGCTATTAAAAAAAGTTATATTATGCAAAAGTTCTGTCCCTGTTCGAGAGTTTAGAGAAAATCCAGGCAATGGTTTTGGTGTTTTTTTGGCAGCCGCAGACTCCCTTCGGGTTGCATGATTTTTTAAATTGAGAAAACCGTATGTAATGTAGTCTTTGGTGACGAATCCACACGTTTCTCTGTGTACAAATCTGGTGCCTCACAATACCTCTCCTCTTTATTATCATTGGGTACACAAATCTTTATTCATTTCTGGAATGATGACACAAATTTTTGATTCTCGCATATCAGTACTGGTTAGCTTTATTGATTACGAAATAATTTTTATACAAAATATAGACAATGGATTTTCAGAATTTCAGTTTGCATTCCCAAAGAGGTATACCGAAGTAACTAGCACACAGTATGAAAATAGTAAGTATCTGTAGGTCAGAGATTGCGTCCTTCCCCCTTTTCATTTGGATTATTCTGATCAATTTCATTTTATGTAAAATCTAGAGGGATTTTGTTAAAAAAATAGACAATTGATGTTATCTGTATTAATTTCTTAATAAATATACTAAATTAGTTAGCATACCCTTTATGACACCTTATAGATACATAAAGCGATTCACTAAAAAAAAGGAGTGACAAAAAAATTGCTCTTACAAACACTTTTTTAAGTGCAAATTTATCTAACTCAATCGCTGACTGAAAAGCAGTCAATTTTCGCCCTTAAGCACATGAGCAAACAAAAGCAAAATTAGAACTTTTGACCTGATGATTGGCATGTCAGTAAAACAAGCCATGTATCTTTCCGTGTCTTTTACGCTTGGTTTACCACCTTGATTATTGTGTCGTGGATCAACCCATTATTTTTGTTGCTGCTTTCTTTTATATGTTGCTAATTTCGTTTTGTTGCGAGACAGTCGTAATATAATTGCCTAATCTGTGTGTTTCTTGACAAAATAACGAATGCTACATTACATTTTGGAAAGCTTCATAAAATCACTGCCTTGGGCCAAAAAGAACAGTTTTCACTCGCTACAGAGTTCTGTAGCCATATCCTACGAAGTACTAGCTGAAGTAGAGCCTTATAACCTGTATCAGAGAGGAGTCTACAAAGTTGTTCTACCAAGCTTTCGCTTCTTCAAACCATGTTTCTACTTTCGAATAGAAAACTATGTTCAAGCAGGCGAGCAAAGAAGGGGGGCATAGATTTTAGATTGTGGAAGTAAGGAGCAGCATTGAAACTTAAAACGAACAGAAATTGTTACCCATATGTGGGGATCACCTCCTTCTAATACCTCGCTCTTTACGCTAAAGTATTTTTAGTAATTTCAACTATTTATTCTACGGCTTTTGTGATTCAGGGGTCATTCTTAATTAATTGGGACAAAATTTAAGCTTTAGTGTAAAGAGCGAGGTACTGACGAAGGGGCGAACCCCCTTATATATGTAATAAAAACATGAGAATACAAAAGTTCTTTACGTAAGCTAATTTATAAGTTACGTATATCTTTTACTAATAAAAAGATTCGTAAAAATTAAAATTTCTAGTTGCCTTTTTAATTAACCGAAAATAGGAGAGCAACTAGGCTTCCTCCCCTGCTCTTTTTTTCTCAAAATCATTCGATCAAAATTATGAGAAAGCCATTTAGCCAAAAAAAAAAAAATATGCAAATTTCGTTTTAATTATTCTTCTGCGGAGAGCAAAAATCAAAACATGCATTGATTCAAAAACGTTCAGAAATTAAATGAAAAGAACAAGTTTTTTTAACTGAAAGTAAGGAGCGACATTAAAACTTAAAACGAACAGAAATTACTTCGTATATGAAATGGGCTGCTTCCTCATCAAAGCCCCGCTCTTTACGCTAAAGTTTCTTACTGTTTTAAAAAGAAGAGTTGAGAGAAAGAGTCAAACTTTAGTGTAAAGAGCGGGGCGTTGATGAGGAAGCAGCCCCTGTCATATACGAAGTAATTTCTGTTCGTTTTAAGTTTTAATGTCGCTCCTTACTTTCAGTTAAAAAAAACTTGTTTTTTTTATTTAATATCGTCAAAGTGCCAGGCTCACTCCGCCACCACGCATCTTATTCATAGAAAAGTGATTTAAATTGTCATATATACATCATATATCAAATGTCCTATATACTTAAAAACTTTCAGATGTCTCCCAGGAATGGCAGCTGAGAGTTTGGTATCACCTTTCTCTTTCGCTACTTTTGGCTAATGAGTTGCCATGTGTTCAATGCTTTCACTATTCCTTAATTTTGGGGGTATTTCCCTAAAAACATCGCAAAAACGGAGCAGCGAAAACGCTTGCGCCTGGGAGCGTCAGAGCTTTAAATCCGATCCTGATTCAATACTTTCGAGTTTTAGAAGGTTCAGCGGTAATACTGAAAAGAAGAAGTTCAAATAAAAGTGTGAGACAACCTCTTTTGTTGTAGCAGATTCATAATTGACGCTTAGAACAATTAGATTCCATTCCTACAATAGAAAGTGACTAGTAAAAAAGAAGTACAGATCATGCGTTGCCCTAGCAATGTAAATCTACTTATTATTTGACAGATAAATAGTCCAAATACAAACACCATAAACCTTCTAGGAAGGTACATACTGATATTTTTCCTCTTTGACATCACAAATGCCAGTTGCTTTGCATACATTTCCCCCTGGTTTAGCATGACATTCTGTGGTTCCATGCCACCATTCATTAATGTTTTTATAATAGTTCTTTCCATCACTACCATTCATTAGTTTCTCACACAGAAGGTTAAAGAATGAATATTTTTTCAAGCGTCCTTGTCTTCGCCACTGAAAATGCTCTAAGAACCGGGATCTATTTTTAAAAACACTGAGAAGATCTTCTGCTAAACGTTTGGGGCTTGTTGATGCATTGACAAATATAAAAGACTCAGGGGGTGATAATCTTTGATAATCTTCTATAGATGGCCCTAACACCACTGGAATCCAATCAAACCTAGAAAAGAGAATATAGTGGAAGCTAAGAACACTGAAAATAAGTTCAATTCAAATAAAGATAGCGTTAGGCCGTCATCCACAAAGCTAAAACTAGCGATATATTATTAACTTTGCAGTGCTTATTAGCGAAAGGTGCAAAGCGGAATTCACAAGTGTAATTAAAACACATCTAGTTTAGTTTAAAAATTTGCTTAAAATTGCCAAAGAATTTAAAAAGAAAAAGACAAATGATTCTTTGACAAAATCAGATCATATAAGCAAGTGATTTCAGAACACAGATATAGTGTAGCTACAAACCTGTATTATATCTGGACTTCTTGAAGGAAAGCAAATACGGATTACAAGATTTCAGAACGTTCAAACTGACCACAAATCAATCAGATACACAACTTGTTTGGGAACGACAGATATACGACAACACAAACGTTATTCTTTGGTGAAAGGCTTTAGTGATCGCCACAGCTTAGATATACGATACAGTTATGAAGACCCTTATCTTGCCTATGAGACGCTTTTGGTACAGAGCTCTGAACTTGGCGCCTCCTCCAAGCCCGCGCACTGACGCGTAGATCATATTACAACGCCATAGGCGGGAACGCAATTTTGTTTTGTTTCCAACCGGCATAATTTTCACATAACAATGAATCACAGCTTTACGATTCTATTCACGATGTCAGTCCAATTGCTCCGACTTTTAGATTCGGACTGCCAATTTCCTGTCTCCAGCCGCTAGGATCGCTACCGCGCACTGTGTCCCAAAAATAAATCGAGTCTTCATAACCGTATTACCTATCAGAGCTGTGGTGATCGCACAGATTATTTTAAAGATAATTTAAGTCCGAATTAGAATTGGAATGCCATAATGTAACTCGATATATGGGGGCATTCATCAGTTTTCTACTTGTGGACTTATCAGTGTAAAGCAATATAAAAGATCGTATATTAATAGACTCCAACTGCGGGCGAAATTACGTTAAAGAAAATGAAAGGAAATATTAGGCCTTCAACATAATGACATTGCCAAGATAGATAACATCTCCTTCCTAACGATAAAATCAGTTTTTGACATTGATTTTTTATTTTTTTCTAATTAGTATTTTCTTGATTCGTTTTTCCAGTTATTTTCCAAGAGATGGGTCGCAATTTTTGCTTATTTTCTATGGTCCAGTGACTGAAACATCCATGGAAAAGTCTAATCGATGGATGTAGGCTTTTTTGTGATTCAAGGCTTTTTTATGGTACTTATAAAAATTTTGGCATCGTGGCAGAGGAAGTAAAAACGAACACGTGGCAAAAGATTCTTTATATTCAATGTTTGCTTTGATTTTTCAATATGAAATATACTTATGTGATTCTCTGTGAAAAGACTTAAAAGTTTCAACTTGCTACTTAACTAACTCTCCAGATACTAGGCTATGGTGCTAAGCTACTGTTTTCGGTATACGCCTGATCTTTCATGTATCAAAATGGTAAGCTCCATCCTATATTCTATGTTACTCTATATTAGAAACAAATTCAACACCAAAACATTATCTTACCCAAGTCCGACATCGAAGAATTTTTCGGTTATATATTCTTTACAATGTGAGTTTTCGAATGCCAAATAGAAGCTATATGGATGGCTCAGTCTTCTGATACAATCCTTGCTGTCAGAGGTATTCTTAGGACAAATGCTGCTATTTCCACATTTCCCCAGTATATCGACGGCCATGAAGTTTTGCAGCTGTCGGACAAATTCCAATCGTTGGTTGCTTGCATCGCAATTCGAAACGAACCACGCAGCCTGAGAAAATGGATTAAACGAATACAAATGAGAAAAAATAGGCACTATTTATAAAGATGATGCTGTGTTTGAGCATGGTCAACTAGACAAGGGTTGGCAACCTCTGATCAGTCACCTGAGCTTGACCGTGACGGGTGTCGAAATGATTAGGAGCTGCCACTACCTATAATAAATGCTCATTAATACTCCCTTGTTTATTTAAACAGTCTTGACTCTGGAAAATTTCTATCTGATGTACAGGCTACCACCTGCCCTTTCCCAATACAGCTATTAATTATCCGATCACCAAGACTTATGGTATGTCGTCAGGTTCCTGAGTGTTAAACTAATTGTTAATAGCAGAATATTTATGAATATGTACTTTTGAAAATATTAAGGTATCAGGATAACTTACCGACCTAAAGGGTTATTTTCATTAGAAAGTAATTTTGTGATATATCATGCTTCCTTTTACAGATTCAATGTCCTTAAATATTGTTCCCACCTTATTTATTAAAAAATTCTGGCTAATTTATAATCAGTTCATATCTCAGACACACTTTTAAATCCCGTTTCTCTTCCTTTGAAAAGCAGACAGTCGAATTCGTCGCTTTTCTGAATTTTTCGACCATAACTCCTTAGAATGTATCATTACACTTATATCTTCAAACACATCTGGTTATGTAAGTCAATCTCGAATATAAATATCGATCAGCAGAAATTGTTCACGAAATAAGACATGTACAAGAAAACTCTAAGAAAACTGCTTCTATGCTCTACGTGTCAGTTTAAAGCCACATTTCCAACTACACACTGTTTTTCCTTTTGAAACCATTGAAGAGGAAACTAGTATCGCGAAAACAACTCTCCTGTAAGTACTTTTACTCTCCTGTAAGACAATGAGAATGCGATGATTTTAGACCCGATGATTTGGCACTGTCACTAATTAGAAAAGCTTTGCTGAAAAAAATGTAGACTTCTGGGTCCAGAAATACAAATTTAGATTTTCCGTTTTATTTTGGATCCATCATCACTTAGAACCGGTGTTAACGTGTTAGGTGCTACTTTTCCAACTGACCTCAGTTCAATAAGGCCTACCTAGTCGCAAGTTATGCTCGAAAATTATAATTGTTATCCTTTCATCAAAAACAAGATTTAGTAATGATCTGTCTCCTCATTTATGTTTACGTCGCCTCGCGCTGCAGAAGTATATAATTCAAGCAAACATAACCTAGTATTTGACAAAACTCTCCCGTTCCCCATTGCAGAACAAGGCAGATGGGAGAATTTTTAGGAAAAAAGAATAGGCATACCTTAATACATACCATAATGTTTCAATTCTCGTACGTGTAAGGTCTGCATTCAAACAATCGCTTTCCAGACATATTTTCTTTGACATCTTAAAGAAAAGAGCAACTCGAGGTGAAAGAAACTACATGAATGATCGCTTCTTTGAAACCACACTTTTGCATTAGTAGTAGCTGTAGTAGTGGTAGTAGAGTAGTAGTAGTAGTAGTAGTAGTAGTAGTAGTAGTAGTAGTAGTAGTAGTAGTAGTAGTAGTAGGAGTAGTAGTAATAGTAGTAGTACTAGTAGTAATAGTAGTAGTAGCAGTATTAGTAATAGTAGTAGTAATAGTAGTAGTAGTAGCAGAAGTAGCAGTAGTAGTAGTAGTAGTAGTAGTAGTAGTAGTAGTAGTAGTAGTAGTAGTAGTAGTAGTAGTAGTAGCAGTAGTAGTAGTAGTAGTAGTAGTAGTAGTAGTAGTAGCAGTAGTAGTAGTAGTAGCAGTAGTAGTAGTAGTAGTAGTAGTAGTAGTAGTAGTAGTAGTAGTAGTAGTAGTAGTAGTAGTAGTAGTAGTGGTAGTAGTAGTAATAGTAGTAATATAGTAGTAGTAGTAGTAGTAGTAGTAGTAGTAGTAGTAGTAGTAGTAGTAGTAGTAGTAGTAGTAGCAGCAGTAGTAGTAGTAGGAGTAGTAGTAGTAGTAGCAGAAGTAGCAGTAGTAGTAGCAGAAGTAGCAGTAGTAGTAGTAGTAGTAGTAGTATTAGTAGTAGTAGTAGTAGTAGACGTAGTAGTAGTAGTAGTAGTAGTAGTAGTAGTAGTAGTAGTAGTAGTAGTAGTAGTAGTAGTAGTAGTAGTAGTAGTAGTAATAGCAGTAGTATCAGCGGTAGTAGTAGCAGTAGTAGTAGTAGTAGTAGCAGTGGTAGTAGTAGTAGCAATAGTACTACTACTACTACTACTAGTGAGGTTACTAGTAGTAACCTCAATTCAATACGGCCTACCCATTCACATGTTATGCTTGAAAATTTTCATTGTTATCCTTTCATTAAAAACAAGATTTAGAAATGATATGTCTCCTTCATTGATGTTTACGTCACCTCGCGCTGCAGAACTAGATAATTCAAGCAGACAGAACCTAGTATTTGACAAAACTCTCCCATTCCCCCTTGCAGAACAAGGCAGATGGGAAAATTTTTAAAAAGAAAAAAATAGGCATACCTTAAAACATACCATAATATTTCGATTCTCGTACGTTAAAGTCTGCATTTAAACTATCGTTTTCCAGACATATTTTCTGACATTAAAAAGACATTTTCTGACTCATATTTTCTAACTTTTTCTGACATTAAAAAGAGCTAGTTTCGGTGGCATATGGCACTTTACTCAAGTGCTATCAAGCAAGGGCGTATCTAGTTTTTTTTGGGTTGGGGGGGTGGTGGGGGTTACAAATATCTTAACAAAACGCGTCATCATTTGTCTATATGCATTTCGTTAATTTTTTAAAGGTGAGGCAGAGATTTGGGGGGGGGGGGGGTTCAAACCTAGTATTCCTACTCTGGATATCACCTTGCTATCAAGACAACTTTTAGAACTTAAAAGTGTGCAGATGTAAGCATTACCTTTCAAACGAGCTTTTAACCATTACTCTATATTATTATAGCAGCCTGCTAGGACTGGCAAAAACACCAAGATAAAGAAGAAAAAGGAGAAGAAGAAACAGAAGGCATATTAGTGGTGCCCTTAAACAAATGTGATTCTTCTTATTTTTCAAGCTGGAGGAGGTGTAAACTTCTAGTTAAGGGTTTTCAGCAATAAGAATTTCAATGACATACTTTTCAGTTGGATTTTATGTTATTTTGGAGGGATTTCCAGCACCCTTCTCAAATGTCAAAATTATCAAAAGTAATATCTCATAACTAAAAATCGCTAATCCTGAATAAAAATTCTTATTTACAAATAAGCGTCACTGGAAGAATGCTTGTCATCTAGCAGTTTCATTTAAATCCGTTTTTGAAATTTCGGATACTATGGTTCTGATATTTTCTAGTTAATTGAATTATTGATGTTTAACTATGGTAACATGATAAAAACTAAAAAAAAACAGACTGTACTTTTTTACATTTTGTGCAAGCCCTGCAGCATGAGCTAAACTAAAAACTTATTTGATGCAACAATACTGACCATTGGCTTAAAAGGAAGAGGATCAAGTTTCAATTCAAGAGTTACTGAGCAAGAATGTTGAGACACATAAAGATCACAAACGCGAATAGCCATCCTTAATCAACAAAAAAAAAGATAAAAAAAAGACAAACACTTACTACTACGCCTACCTTGAATTCCTTCCCTTTGATATCGGGCAATGAAGTAGAAGGTTCTAACCGCGATGAGTCGAAAAATCCATAAGGGGTAGGTATATCACTATCCAGGCGATATGTAGATGTCCAGTTGATTGCCTCCTTGTTGGATAATCTAGCGAAGTTGGTATGTAATGGAGACTCAAGAGATCTGAAAACGAAGATCTGTTCGAAAATTAATGTTTCGAAATATGACAAACCAAAACGACAGGGAAACAATAAATAATTTCCTAGACCACGACACCTTTCCATTTATAATTGAAATGAGGTGAAAATAAATCTTTTAATCTTTCAATGAATATTGAAGAGAAGTACATATACACTAATAAAAGTCCACAATAAAAGACTTTATTGTATATACATCTTTTTGAATTTTCACTGTCTTAAGCAAATGTTACGTTACCATATTTCAATTTGATTTCAATACAATAAGTTGAAGAGAAATTTGGAAGAGATCCATCATATTTTTTACTCTTCATGAGGTGTCTTAAAAGCATCCATTATTTGAATTCTCACAATTCATTGCTTTTCGTTTTCTTTATTAAAGCGCAGTAGCCCTTATAATGACAAAGCTGAGTTAGGACACTTGCATGGATGCCTAGAAATTTTTCCGTTTTTATGGCACTTGGTATTAACCAAGTGACATATAGCAATCGCCAATTCTGTCGGTCTATCTGTCTGTCGGTTTGTCTGTCGGTCCTGGTTTTGCTACTTTAGGCACTTCCAGGTAAGCTAGGACGATGAAATTTGGCAAGCGTATCAGGGACCGGACCAGATTAAATTAAAAATAGTCGTTTTCCCGATTTGACCATCTGGGGAGGGGGAGTGGGGGGCCGGTTAATTCGCAAATATAGAAAAAATGAAGTATTTTTAACTTATGAGCGGGTGATTGGATCTTAATGAAATTTGATGTCTGGAATGATATTGTGTCTCAGAGCTCTTAATTTAAATCCCGACCGGATCTGATGACACTGGGGGGAGTTGGAGGGGGGAAACCTAAAGTCCCGATTTTGCTACTTTAGGCACTTCCAGGTAAGCTAGGACGATGAAATTTGGCAAGCGTATCAGGGACCGGACCAAATTAAATTAGAAATAGTCGTTTTCCCGACTTGACCATCTGGGGGGGAGAGTGGGGGGCCGGTTAATTCGGAAAAATTAGAAAAAAATGAAGTATTTTTAACTTATGAGCGGGTGACTGGATCTTAATGAAATTTGATGTTTGGAATGATATTGTGTCTCAGAGCTCTTATTTTAAATCCCGATCGCAGCTGATGACATTGGGGGGAGTTGGAGGGGGGAAAACCTAAAATCTTGGAAAACACTTAGAGTGGAGGGATCGGGATGAAACTATTTTGTTCTTTTGAATTCTTTTGTTCGCTCTTTACTAGGCTGTAGCTACGACTGTAACCACGAAAATTTGGAATTTTGTATTTTTTTTTTATCCGAAGAAAGATCAGGGATGTGTGTTTATTTGTCCGATTTTTTCCCCAGGGTTAATCATATCGAACCAATGGTAGCATAAAGAAAGAAAACGATCGAAAATGGGGGTTTTAAAGGCCAAACGAAAATCGTTTTCTTTCTTTATGTTATGGTAGGCCAATGTAGTTTAAGAAATTATCTTCGAGCCAATGGTTCCATAAGGTCAGGATAGGGCTCATCCGGACGAAAATAAAAAGTTATAATGCCCATTTGAAGTGAAAAAAAAAATCAGAGGGTCACTAGCCGCCTCTCATGTTCATTTCTTCCCCAAAGATATCCAGTATAAACTGTGAGACAGCCATTTAATTCAATATAGTTGATAGTTCCAATAGCTATGCTTTTGAGGATGACAAGACCCCACATAGCACCCGGAGAAATAACCGTAAGCTGCGCAATTGTTATTAGAAAATGTACGATTTTTTTGGGGGCGGGGGGGAGGGGTGAGGGGAAATTTTCCAAAGGTAAAATTTTCAGTGGGAAGAAAAGTATACGGTGGATATTTTCCAGGATAAATCTTAAACGGGAGAGGGGGAGGGGATACCCTGGCATGATTTTAAAAACGGTCAGAAATTATACAAAAAAGTTTTTTCCTAAGGTAAGAGGCCATATTATAACTTAAAACAAACAGTAATCATTCTGTATATGCGCAGTGCTATCCCTTCCCCAACCCTCACTCTTTACGCTAGAGTTGACTTTCCGTCACATTTCTTTAAGAAAGACTGCTCAAAAAAGGGCCGATGAATTTGAATGATAAGCATTTTAAAGAACTGTATGACTTTAGCGTAAAGAGCGAGGGTTGAAGACTGAATGTACCCCCTCAAATGAGGAATAATTTTTGTTCATTTTAATTTTCATGCTGCTCCTTACTAACAGTTTAAAAAAGACTTTTTTTAAAATTTAATCAACCAAAAGAACGACCCATGGACATACAAACACATTATAAAATCTTGGGATATTAAGCGTGGATTCATAAAATTTTACTGAAGAAGTGTTCTCAAATCATTGTTTTTAGCATTTATTGTCGGTTCATTTTTTGAGTATACCTTCTTAGATTAAAGTACACGCATACTAATAGCTAGAAATATATGTGCCACAGTTAAATATATAAAGATACCACAGTTGTTATAACATTTTCTGCATAATTTGAAGGTTTTCTAAGGAGAACATTGCACGGTGACACAGGGTGATGATCATCAATGCTGCTTGTCGGAAAAACTAACAGCACATAAAAAGCAAGCTTACCTGCAAACAGAGTTTCAGGGGAACTACCTCCCCCTTCTAATATCCGTTTTAAAAGTCTACCTAATAGTGAAAGGTTATGTCTAAGAACTACCTTCTCTGAATTCGACTATCCCCCTCCTATCAATACGAAAAATCTTACCTGATCAAGCGAATGTCTTTTTGGAATGTAAAATAGATCTTCAATAACAACTACATCTGCATAGCGTACTTTCTCAGCTCCTCCTTCAGTAAAATGACAATCTCCCATCTGTAGATCTTCGTTTTTCTCATTTTCAAATTTTAAATTATCGTATTTTCGTGAATAAATTAAAATGTAAAAATTGGATTTACTATTTCTTGTATATTTAACACTAATAAAGGAAACTACAGCAAAAAATAAAGCACTAACAATGATAATGAGTTTCAACATAATGTCTTGGATTTATATACTGATCCATAGAGCTTAGGTAACAGATATCAGTTACCCATACTCTTTGTACTGATCAGAGAGTGAAAGTTGTCATTGAACACAACGCTTAACCTGCCGCTAAAAAATTACGGTTCCGACGGGTATTTAAATAAATGCTTTAGGCCTGTTTTGCGATTGAATCGATGCAACATGGTGGCGGCACTAGTCCTGTATTTAACAAACACAAAAGTAAAAAAAAAACATCTCTGGTGTACATCAGGAAACTTAAAGAGAAATTAAGAAGGTATGCCAGTAAGCTAGCTATATGGGGTAATCAGATACCTACATTCACATTCTGAAGAGATCACGTACAATGGATATCTACTTCTTTAGCAAGGAGAAAACTTACTATATTATTCTTTCTTGTCGACATTAGAAAGCTAACTACTACTACTACTAATAACTCACGACAGCACCAAGCCGCCTGAGGCCAACACAGATACGCACACTGCTCCGTCATCCCAATCTATTCAAAACCTCCCTCTTTACACCCTCCAAGGAAGTACCCATTTACTTTAAATCTTTCTTTATGACATCCTGTCACCCCAAACGAGGACGACCTGCTTTCTGTTTAGCCCTTGACAGTTGGTCGAAAAGGACAATATTTGTTAATCTGTCATCCTTCATCCGCAGAAACTGCACTAGCCATCTAAACCTTTCTTTCATCATAGCCCCAGAAAGCGAAATTTAACCACATTTTTGTACAGCCTACAGTTGGAAATATGGCCAATCAGTCGGGTACCCAGAACAATCCGTAGGTAATTTCTCTGGAAAACATCCAGTAAATCTTCATCCGCTTTTCGGAGTGCCCATGCTTCAGAGCCATATTTGACCATTGTCATCACTGTACTTTACAATATTCTAATCTTGGTTTGTAGAATTGTCTTTTCTATTTTTCCAAAAATCGTTAACTGTGAAAAAACACCCCGAGCCTTGGCTATTCTACTTTTAACATCTTTACTGCTCCTACCGTCCTTATAAATAAGTGAGCCGGCCCACCTGATCAATCTTTTCGTCACCAAACGTCACCTTTTCATCTTCACTTATTCCTAGCCGTAGTGACTTAGTCTTTTTAACAATAATTTTCAAACCTATTCTAGTACCCTGAACTTCCAAAATCTCCAAGAGTTCATTCATTTTGCTCAAAATTTCAACTAGGATGCCTAATCTATCAGCATGATCTAAGTCCAGGAGAGTTTTTCCTCCCCATGTGATTCCACGGTCTCTCATTACCTTTCCTGTGTCCCTTAATAGAAAGTCCATCAAAATCATCCATGTAAAAGGGGATAGAAAACAACCCTGCTTAGTCCTGATCTAATACAAAACCAGCTTCTAACCTCATTTCCTACCTCAACCGCAGCAGTGTTATTCTCGTATATTGCTCCAGTCACTTAAATGTATTTGTTTGTTATACCATATAAGGATAAAACCTTTGCTAAAGCTTTTCTAGCAAAGGAGTCGAACGCTTGCTCATAATCTATAAAACTGAGGACCCAAGCTGCTTGGCCCTTTTCAATTATCGACCTATGAGTGAAAATTTGGTCGACAAATCTTCTACCTTTTCTAAAATCGTTCTGTTTTTCTCCTGAAACTTTGTCTGCAGCATCTCTCAGTCTAAGATGTATCATATTACTAAGCAATTTGCTATCTAAAGAGAGATAGCAAATTGCTATCTCTCTAGATTAATACATAATTGAAATAAATATGTAATTGAAGGGTGGTTTCCTATTAATCAAGTTAGTTGAGACTTAAAGTGACATTAGAAGTGAAAAATACATCATTTAGTAAACCAGTTTGAACCCTTAACCAGGTCATATAGGTTGAAAGCACCTTTGTTTACTATTGGCTTACTTTTGGCTTTAACGGTGCTCTACTACAATTTCGTGCCCATGAATTCAAATCCGAAGTAATACGAGGCTTCTCTATTAGTTTTAATTTCTGGGGCCTGGGACAAAGAGGTAACCTTACTTATGTCAATAATTTTTGCTGGATGTTTCTATTTTGTTTCAGGACTAAAGAGGTCAAATCTAAACGGAAGATTTGCTTCAAGTTCTCCCTAAAGTCTGTCTTGACTTTCTCGCTCTTTTTTTAACCCCTCATCCTGACTCTTTAGCACTAAGAGTCTCTGCGATAAGAATTATCAGAAAATATCTATATTTAACTTCGCTTTGGGATTTCAAAAATTTGGTTGTTATTGTAAAAAAAGCACTTCAATCACAAAAAAATTCAATTACAATTTTATTCTCGATTAGCATGCCTCTGAAAAAATCTCAGCTTTGCTTACAAATTTATTGAAAAAAACTTGGCTTAACCATATTGGTTATTAGGATCATAATGGTCCAAAGAAACGTCGAGGTAATTTGCTCCATGGCCCTGGCTAAAAACAATAGTAAAGAAAAGGTAAGTCTTCTTGGAAGTGCATCGAATGCTATAACAGTCACCTTTAAAGCTACTGTGAATCAGTCTAAGTAGGCTTTTTGGAACAGGTAGTGAAGCGGTCATTTTGGGTATATAACCGTTTGATGAAAGATTCCTGCCCCAGTATTAAGACTTTCAAAGAAACTAGTTTTCAGCCCCAGATTTTGAGAGATTCAGTTTATAGTATTTAGCAAATCTCTCTGAATATTTAAGCGTTCATCTGTGTGCGAATATTGCCGAAATTAAGATTCCAATTTTTCATCTCCATCCAACCTCACATAGGGTGGAAAAAAAGGTACTACATGGTATTATTTTACGATTCTGACGTCACTTTCAGTCTCCCCAGACTTGAAATAATAGGGAAGGACCTTTTAATTTATCCAAAACCATACGAATTAGGATTTGATTTTTTTACAACATTACTCCACCATCTTACTCCGCTTGGGGTGGAAATGGGGTACTAAGGGACCAAATTTTCCAATTCTTATGTTAATTATGGCGTGCTCGGACTCAGACTAATAGGAACTGACTTTTGAATCCAGAAAATCTTTTGAAAATATAAATTCGAGATTCCCCATACCCGTCTTTCCTTCTCTTTTTTTGGAAAAATTTTTATGCAATGTCAAATTTTGTCGAGTTGGAATATGTGATTAAGAATATAAAAAATTTTCTGTCGCTAAAACGCTGAGCTTGTGCCCTTTTTTTCGTTGTTATCCAGGCCTAATGTATAAAAAGAGACCTTAAATCAGTAGTAGAAAAACTTTGAAAGAGAAAAAGTTCCTAAATCGTTAAAAAGTCATCTGGAATGTCTAGAATGAGGAAATACCTTGGGTTTTTGGGTATGGAAGTAAATTAATCTTTTATACAGAAAATTTTTTCTCCATGATAAAGAAATTTTTAAAACGGCGAAAAATTTACCCCAATAACAAATTACAGAGTATGTATTTAGAGGGGCTGGGGGTAAAAAAAACCCTTGTTATTTCGCTCTATGTATTGTATAATCTCCCCCTCCCATCCTACAACCCTATATTATAATTTAGTTTGTAATTTTTCTTGTGTAATTTTCACTATTAAAATTCTGACACTTAAACCAGATAATTTTACTGATAATTCCAAAATTAAAAATCATTGTAATCTAATATCACCTAAGAGTATCCAACCCCTCAATTAGTACATAGTATTATTGATATTTTCTATTGAATTCCCGTATTTACTGTCTCTTCCTTATTTTGATGAAATGATTTTATGATTAAAAATTTACAATAGTAAGGAAACAGTTCAAATTTAATATCTTGGATATTTTAGGTTTCTTTAATACTGTATAAATTAAAATTGAATTTGGTTTACTAAGTTATGAAAAAATGTATAAGTAAATCAGGCATTTCCAGATTGACGAAGAATTATTGATAGTCATTTCCTCATTGTAATAATTTTTGAAAGGTTTTACTGATTGTAAAGTTGTAGAAGAAATATTACAATCAGACAACCTGAATGAACATTATGTTTTAGTTAGATATTTTAACATTTCTTTCTTTTATGAGGTGTAGTCTAGTTGGATTCATCCTTGCTGGATAAAAAGCATTAAAACATAGCGACGTAGTACGCAAAGTTGGTGTTTTTCCTAGATTGGATTTATTAGAGCAGCAACAATCTAACTCTTCGTAGTTATAATCGTGTGGTGTGGGAGAAAAAGTGTGTTTGCAACATTTGAACTCAAAGGAAAGTGATGAAGATGGCCCTTTTTGACTGCTAGAATGATTAGACATTGACGATGTTTACTGCTAAAACTTGCAGTAAATAGAAAAGTTTCAAACTTTGAAATCTGCAGTAAAATTGACATATTCAAACTGGATTATGTTTCAAACTGTGTTATGATTCAAAATTTGTAGCATTATAGGAATTTTTCGCATTGGTCCATATTGGTTTTCAATTCAGTTTACTTGATTTACAAAACCAAGCTTATAGAATACCAAACAATCGGATTTATATTGAAAAATGTTTCAAACTCTTTTTTTTAAACAATTGTCTTAAAGTACATTTTCTGGTATAAATACATAAATCTCGGGAAGTATGGCAAAAACCAAGTAGTGGACGTTGCCTTTTTTGATACAATATAGAGCTATTACCAAGCGATTCCACTATCACAAACGACCAAGAGATTTTTCATGATATAGGCCGTAGACTCAAACAAATAATTCTAAGGTAATAACAATTTAAACATTAACCAAGTGAGTAAGAGAAAATTGTTTGCTAGAGGTTTTTTTTCTCCAGTCTTCTCTTGTAACCAACCTTTTTTCAAATCCCCGTCCACCACTTTTCCACTTCCTATTCGGAATTGACATCAATAGGGGGGGAGGGGTTTCTTTACGACAATCAATTTGGCACTGAGAAGCCCATTTTTGAAGGGGAATTTGAGAAAATCTCTTATGCTAGTTTTGGTTAGTATTACAGCTGAAAAAGTATAAGCTCAGTAGCCAAAGAAGTGTATGCTAAAACAAGTAGGCTTAGTGTATAATACCAAAACGGTGAAATACTTGGAAACCCTAGTTGAAAACATGGCTAGTAGACATTGAGTCTATTAGGTAAAGTAAACATAAACCTGAAGCAGAAGTCTAGCTTATTTCATAAGCAAATTTAGAGCTTTTATAATAAGTACTTGCTCTCTTCTTCGCAGATTTGTCAATGAAAAGTGATTGACTCCTTAATGGTTATACATGTGCAAACGAAGGACAAGTTCAAGCTTACAAGCCTCTACCACCCCCAAGTGATGAGATTTTTGTAATTTTCTCATTAACACGTACTATTTGCTGTGTTATTACCTATTTTATAAAATTTTGTCTCAGTCCTATTCGCATGGCCCTCTCCAGGCTAAAGTTTTACGTACAAGTCTTGCGAACATTCTAGAAATTAATAATTACGAAATACAGTTCAAAACTAGATTAAACTATTTCACATGAAATCTATTTATTAAGACGGAATTACCTCTAAACTGAATTAATATATCACCCTAACTTCATTTTTTGACAGAAAACAACATGGAGATTTTTTTTTCAACTAAACAAGGGAAACCAATAGTTGGGTGGCAACTGCCGTGTGGAATTTTTAAAATACATTTTTGAGTTAGGAAATACGCTTTTCAGTGTTTTTAAAGTATAAAATCGAAAAAAAATATGCAATTTTTTTCTCATAATAAAATTGAGAAAATATTAGCCTCTTTTCATTTTCCACTCTCTCAGTTTGGTCACTCGCCGTGCAATATTGCTAAGGTTAGATTTGCAATAGAAAAAAAGATCGAGAAAACTGCAATTGATAAAATTATTTTAATAAAAACAATTGATAAAAGATTCTAATCGATAAAAGATTTTTTATATAAAGGTTAGTTTGATGAACATATTAAATGGACAATTGCTTAAAGCACAATACAAAATAGTATCACCGCGACGCAATTACCGGGGAGTAGCCCTGTTTTTACATGTGCCTAATGCATCCTCTATTTGATCGACGCATCCTTCTTCCTTTTCTGACTTTCTCTTATAAAGTTATACACAGCTTCTCTAAGTCTCAAAAGTGTTATCATACTAAGTAATTTGCTTCCTATTGAAACCAAGCTATTGCCTCTAAAATACCCAAACTGACTGCAATGACTTGTCTCATAGAAGGATATAATTAGAGTTTTGCTAAAATCGCTAGGTACTTCATCTTTAAAAAAATCATACTCGACCACCCCTCAATCAATCTCTCTCTAAATATTCCCTACGTTCTCCAGGAGGCATAAAATTCCCCCTTACACATATTACTCGTTTAAAATCTTCTTGAACCAATCCCATTTTTAGGTAAATTCTTTCTCCCCAGTTCTCTTTGACCTCCATATATAGACCAAGGGACGGTGAGGTGCACTTCTCAGCTTGCCAAATTTGAACTTCCCGAGACCCTAACCTAGCAGCAACTAACCTAGATACAGTCCCTACCATCCCTTATATCGCCTTTCCCTCATTCCAGCAATTACCTAGCCCTGCACGGTCTAATATATTCTTCACCTTATTTAGCCACGAATCCTTCCTCCTATCTTGAAGCATCATTAAAAATGTTTGTTTAACTAGCAGATTATCTTTTATGGATGGCACCCTTACTCAATAATTAACTGTTCTAATGAATCTACTCTGTCTTCTCTGGATACATTTGGGGAACATCATGCGTGGGGTAGGGGGTTAGTTGCCCTTAAATCGCCTTTGACTGATAAAAGAAATGCTAGAACTTCTGATTTCTAATCAAATTAGCCTCCTCTAAAGTCTATTCGACCATACTTCCAAAAAATCTTACATCCCAACGTGGAATAGCTTACATTATTTTCGGGCTTTGGAGATTTATGTCCACCCCGAAGTCATAGTTATATAGTATTTAGACTTTTGTGAATAGAATGGCTATCTTATAATTTTGATTGGATACATTTGGAGAAAAGAGAGCGTGGGGTGGGGCTAGTCGCCCTCTGATTACTTTTAACACTTACAAAGAGCACTAAAGCTTCCGATTTCCAATCGAAAGAGCCCCTCCAAAGTTTATACGACCAATTCCTCCATAAGAAGTGTCTCTGGGAAAAGAGATAATAATAATAAATAATGATAAAACATTGAAGCCTTATGGTCTCTATTATAGACAGCGTTATACCATTGACTCGTATATTTTGCTGCTTGTGAAAATTTACAGGCTCTATATCGTTTGGAATGGATTCAAACAAAATAGAACATATTCTTAATTTATATGTAATACAATATGCTCGTTTGATTGGAAAATACTTTCTTGACTTTTTCCTGTGATTTTTAATAGTTTCCTGGCTATATTATGTTGAATTAGTTCTTTCTCAGACTATTTTTGGTAGATTGAAATGCTAGGACTTAAATTGCATTTATGTTTCATTTAATGTATTTTCGACTTGGTCACTGATTTTTTAGGCTATATTTTTATTTTGTGACAGTTCTTATGCTAAATCTCGTAGATTTGCAGTTTTTTTATGCTTTTTTTTCTATGTTAGTGCTAATTTGAGCTATCTAGAGGAAATATATTAGTCGATTGCTGTTTTCTTAGGCTGTATATTGACAGTTCAGATAATTTTAAGACTAAATTTTAGCAGACAAGATCTTTCTCATACTTATTTTTCAATATCTGATATGATCTTGAAGTTCCTAGAAATCATTTTAAATTTAAGATGGACATTTATAAAATTATTCAAAAAAGATTTTTTAGAACTTTAGAATATAGTCACAAAATAATAACCTTGAAAAAATAATATATATTAAAAATAAGTTTCCTTCACTAATTTTTTGTTGTTATATCGGAACTTTAGATCGAAAGTGAATATACAGTGCATTAGCATTGAAAAATTACCTTTCATCTAAAAAAAAAACTTTCAAAAGGATATTTTTAATGGAAGTTGCCTCCGATAAAATGTTTCACACCAAGGTGGTTCAAAAGGGGTCTAGATTATGGCCAGAATCCAAAAAATCTCCTAGTTCCAATGTATTAAGGTTGATGTAGCATGATACGACCCGTTTACCCTAGTTTTCCCCTCGGCCAGCACTGATTTTAATTCTGACGCATGATCATTAGTGAGTGCTCGCTTCCACTCTATGTATTATATATTTAGAAAATGTGCTGTTCTTTATTGGTGTTTGTCTTATTGTATTTTCCCCTTTTATTTTTATTTCTTTTCCCTCAGTATTTACATCTTCCTGTGCTATTTTACTTGTCATTTTTTTTTTATTTCAGAGCAAAATAATCAAGTTCGTTTCGTAGCCTTTTTACTTGGGAATACTAAGCAGTTGACGTCACTGGTGTTCATGCGACTATAGCATGACTCTCGATCATCTGTTCCGGTAAGTAATTGTGGTTGAATTTGATTCTCCGTTGGGGATTAACACCAACATAACATTAGGGAGATTAAATGATAATGAATTTAAAAGAATTAATTATAATGAAATTATAAATAATCCGGTTGGTAAAGCCCCAAATATGAGTTTTGATGAAAATTTTTAGAATATTATTGATAGCGTGTTTGTGGAGAAGCTGAGATTTTGGACTCCTAAGCTGGGTGGGGTGATGTTTTTCCGGTTGTGCATCTTAACATTCAGGGCCTAAATTCTTCGTTTGACAATAGTCAATAATTATGTAGGGATTCGTGCCCAGCAATTATCGGTTTCTGTGAAACATTTTTGAATGAGAATAATCAGGTACTTTTGGATATTCCCGGTGTCGATTTTTCTTAACCGCAAGATGGGCAAAAAAGGTGGACTCGGATTTTACATCCAAAACAATTTTCAGGCTGTACTAAGATTTTTGCATAAATAATCAAAAGGTATTTGAGTCATTTTTTATTGAAATCCCAATTAACGCTAAGGAAAGGGTAATAATTGGCGAAGTATATCGTTCTCCAAGCGGATCTGCGACTGAATTTATTGAAACATTAGAAGACGTTCTTAGGAAAGTTTGTGCTGAAAAATATGAAGTTATATTGATGGGTGACTTTAACCTTGACCTTGCGAAATCGTCATCTAGGCAGGCTTTTAATCTCTTGTCTTTACTAATTTCGTACGGATTGGCTACTTGTGCAAACAAACCGACAAGTATTACAAACCAATCAGGAACATTAATTGACAATGTTTTTTCATCGCTACACTCCATCAAGAATGAAGTACTGCTTTCGGACATTTCTGACCATTTGCCAGTTTCAGCCCTGTTTCAAATCCTCCGAAATCCACAAAGATCAGTGCCCCAGGATAAACCGAGATTCTGTTGCTCACCAGTGGGGTTGGATAGATTGAAAGAAGATCTTGGTACATATAAATGGGACTTTTCTTTACCAGAAAATATTAGTTCAGGCAATTATAACGACATATTTGGCCGGTTTTATGACACTATTAGGGAAAAATTCCCGTCTTATTGTCTAAAAGCTCCTTTAAAAAATCCTCAATCAAAAAGATCAGCACCTGTAACTCCCTGGTTAATATCTGGACTCCTAAAGTCAATAAAAAGGAAGCAGAACCTTTGGAAAGAGTACAAAAAAAAGACCAAATAAGGCCAAGTTAGAAGCATTTAAGTTGTACCGTAATTTTCTGAAATCAATTATTCGCAGAGCTAAAACAGTGTATTTTACAAAGAGATTTGTTGATTGCGGTAAAAATATATAAAAAAACGTGGGACGTGATTAAGGCAGTTAGTCGGCCGTCCATGTGACCAGAAAGTCTCTCTAAGTCTCTCATTGTAGAACATCAACTTATAACAGAAAATTGCCAATTGCGACATCATATGAACAAATTCTTTGCGGAGATGGGAAAAAACTGCTAATAGCGTTTCTTATTCCTCTGTGTCACAGTCTTGGAAGCAGTTCTTAGGTCCCTCGTGCTTGAAATCAATGGTTCTTGGGGAGGTTACGGTGCAGGAAATTAGAAATATTGTTTTGTCTTTAAAGAATTCTTCAGTTGGTTTTGGCCAAATTTCTGCTAAAGTAATTAAACATATTCTTCCATCGATTATCACTCCAATTTACCATTTGATTAATAGGTCATTTCAAATAGGAGTATTTCCCCGACGTCTTAAACTTGTGCGTGTGATAGCTCTCTTTAAAGGAGGTGACCGTAAGGATCCTGGGAACTACAGGCCGACCTCTCTTTTGTCAGTGTTCTCTAAGATATTTGAAGGGCAATGATAAAAAATCTGGTGTAATTTCTTGAAGCTCAATTTTTTTTCCATCAGCATCAGTTTGGGTTTTGCGCAAAGTATTCTACAGAACATGCTTGTAATAGACTTCTTCAGTTTATAAGACGATCTTTAGATTCTAATCTTTTTCTTGCAGCCATTTTTCTTGATGTAAAGAAAACCTACTTTAGGTGCTGCAGCTCCGGATGAATCATCCCTTATTCTAAAGCTTCAAGCAATGACTGAGAAAATACTCTTTTGGTTTGACATAAATCAACTAACTTTAAATGTGAAAAAGTCATACCTTCTTATTTTTTCTCGTAATGGTGTGAGCTGCCCCACAATTACTGAGCTTCGTACACCAAGAGGCTCCATAAGTAGTCCCCCGGTCGATATGTGCGATTCCTGGGAGTTCTTTTGGATGAAAATTTATCATTTAAGTGGCATGTTCAAATAATAAGAGTGAAAATTTCCCATGAACTTGGGATCATCCGAAACTTAAAGCATTTATTTCCTTTCCTTATCCTCCGTCTTTTATACTTCTCTCGGATTTACCCTTATATATGTTACTGTTCGTCTGTGTGGATGTCCAAATTTCCCTCGGTAATTTGTCGGCTACACACACTCCTCTTGACCTCCTCAAGATTAAAGATATTTATGTTTTATCTCTATCTTCGTTAGCATATCAATACTTCCAGGGATATCTCCCATGTTGTTTTTTGGGACTGCTCAAACTAGTAGGGGAAGTAAATTTGTATATGGTTCGTAACCGGGAGGATGTGATGATTCCAGCTAGTCCCTCGGTTCGTTCAGACTTTGGCCTAGCTGTGACTGTGGGGCGTGCTTGGAACTTGGTTCCCTCTTAGATCCGGCAGTCAGGAACACTTGGCTCCTTTAAGAGACAAATGAAAAGTTTCTTATAAAAGGCTTCTTATTAAATGTTTCTTATGGTTTATTTGATTTATTTATGGTTTATTTTGGGTAGTTGTTTTGTTGGTGTTGTATCCTCGATGGCGCAGCGAATTTTAATTTGTATTTTATTGCCGAGTGATGTGAGGGTCGCTGTTTCGTGGGGACTGCCGGTGAGTTGGTTTCTTTTCCTTATATATTTATATTTAGATGTTGGTTAGTATGTTTATGACAAGTTTTATGATTCTTTATTTATTGTATGCCGTTTCCCAAATAACGGCACAAGGAGCCCTTTGGGATATTGTTTTTGTTATAGTTATTTTATGAAAATAAATAGAACTTGAACTTGAGCTACAATGTTTTAGGGAAATTTTTGGTATGTTAAAATGCAAAGTGTTTTATTTTTTTTCCATAATGGTGTTGGACACACATGAAAAACAATTTGTTTTTATGATACTACTGCTCTTGCAAATGATGTTTAAAACGGTATGAGGTTTGTAACACGGGCTCAATGATACAAAAACATTTTGAAAGCAAGTAGACTTATAAAAACTTTCGTAACTCAAACATCAACAACATTTATTTTGTATGTAAATTCTATTTGTTGAAACTCTTTAAATACTCATAAATCGGTGTTTTCCGATATACCGAAAAGGGTCGAAAATAAGAAGAGAATTTGATCATCTGCAATATCTTCAGCCATTGAATCCAACCCCGTTCTAGAAGAGATGGTATCAAAATTTTCGCCAAATTTCTCATTTAGATCTTTCTTCATACTAGCAACCAGTTTTTGATTCTAAAAAAAGAGAAAATAAGCAGTGAATATTCTTTCTTAAATAAATAAATGTCCAAAAAAGAGAAAGATTCTAAAAAAAGGAGAAATAAATGTCCCTTTTTAAAATTTATTTGTAAATATAAATGCTGTCAAATACTATGGTTAAAATATTGTTTCAATCAGTAAAAATACTCTGTTAATAAAGAAAGTTGAGTAAATAAGGAGCAACAATTAATCATCAGATCTCCTGTTCATTTCCAAAAGAATTTACAGTTGTAAGAAGTCTTAGCAGTCACAGTTGCATGTAATCTAAATTACAAAAAGGTATAAGTTTCATCTGATTTCTTAATGTAATTTCTGTTCATTTTTATCACTTAACCATGGTTTACCATTAACCATGGTTTACCTTACCTTAACCATGGCATTAAGCATTACCTTAACCATGGTTTACCATTTTACTTTATTTCTGCTCGTCTTATATATCTTACATATCTATATCTATTTCTTTAGTTTTATTTATAAATTTCTTAGATTGGGATTTTTTTTAATTAATAAATATTTAATAACGAGTACATCACTCTCACTTTGCTGAGGCGAGATGTCTTTTTGGTATTAGAATGTGCACTTCAAATTTGTGCCCCAATACCACATCTTTCAATGTTCTATAACCATTCTTTCAAAACGATTATCTTTGTACGAAAAGGAGAAAAACCCCAAAAGCATCAAGCAAACAAGCACACCTCCGTGCAATCCCTGCGAGGAAAAAATAATTTCAAGCATCATGTTTTTGCACACATTAGCCTGAAATAAAGGGTTCTCTGAAATATTGTATTTAATAATGTAATTGTCATTGATTTTAATGTTCAATGTAGTTTTCATTTCCCTTTTTCAAAACTATGAATTTTTTTTTATGCTATTGAATGAGAAGCTTTAAATTCACTTACTTCTACGTATAAAGAATGAGCGTTAAGAGTATAATCTGTCGATACTTACGGCTTCAATTTACAGAAGGTACTCTTTCCTCAAGACTCAGTATCAAGAACGGTTTGATTTATTAACTGGGTTTTAGTTTGAATATATCTTATTTCTGATTTTTGAACTTCAAGTTTGGTTGGTTGTGTATCATAAGCATTGTCACACAAATGAAGAAGATAGAGCTGTGATGAAAGAAAATGTAATACTCGATTGAACAAGATTCTATAGGCTTTGAAGCACCTGGAAAAACAAATAGCACTGCAACCACCACAGCTAGTATGGAGTTACTAACCAGAATTAAAAACTAAAAATCCATAGAATACAAGCCCCCACCAAAAATAGCTTTTCAATGGAGTGATGCTACCAGTCGAGGGTTGGTAAGATCTTCAAAATTTCGCTAGTTGCTCGATGGCACTGATTGTTTTTTTTTTTCCGAAGCGTTGGACTTTAGCTCTTCTCAGTCTCCTATCGTCTTTGGAAATGTTCTTACTGCTCTAGTCAAAGGTTTAAACAGGTCTCTTAAAACACAACACGGCAGGGGGTTGAGTCTATTTTGCTGCGTAAAACTGGTTTCCAATATAACTATATGCATACAAGCAAAGTATATCAGCTTAGCCCCGAATTGTTTTGTCCCTATGAACTCATAATCAAGATTCTTATAAAAGATTTGCCTTTAAAAGATGTACAACGCAATGAATCTGAAGCTATTCTGTATTAGACACAAATACACTATATATTAAATTTTCACGCTTTGACTCATAAATGAGAAGGTTTGAAACAACAGTACATCCTGTGTCACTGAGTTGATCAATAAGGGAAAATTCAAAGGTCAGTAATTAGTTTTGGGCCCTTGAAGGTCTCATAGACTATGGAACGCAATTAGAAACACAATTTATATGTTGGTCACATCAAGTTTTAGTTTCTGTACACTAACAGTTTCATTACTTTACTGTTATACTTTTGTATAACCATAGATTATTCTATGGATATTCAGGGATTAAAATATAATCCAGCTTATGCGTCACTTTTCTCTAATTTTACACAACTTACTCGTTTCCAAATTTATAAATTTTACAATAGTCTAACTCTGCCTCATTTTCTTGCTTTGTCTCCTATTTGGCAACTACTTTTCTGTCTCTTGAAACAAAACTTGTTTATTGAATTTATTTTAAGTTTTCTATACAACTTTTGTATATACCCCAACTTTTTTTTACAAGCAACCTTTTTTTTTTGTGCCAAAACTTCAAACTGATTTTTCCTGCTACAATTATTGACAAAAACAGTGGAAGCTTTCAAATCTTCTGCCAGTAAAAAAATTCCGATTGATCTTCTCTGTTTCTATGAATGTATTAAATAAAAAACAAGTTTTTTAACTGCAAATATGGAGCGACATTAAAACTTCAAACCAACAGAAATTATTCCGTATACGAAAGGGGTTGTCCCCTCCTCAATTTCCCGCTCTTTACGCTAATGTTTGACTCTTTCTCTCAACTCTTTTTTTGAAGCAGTAAAAAAATTATAGTAAAGAGCGGAGCGTTGAGGAGGGTATGACCCCTTGGATATACGGAATAATTTCTCTTCGTTTTAAGTTTTAATGTCGCTCCTTACTGGCAGTTATAAAACTTGTTTTTTTTTTATTTAATTTCTGAACGTTTTTGAATTAAGGCATGTTTTGATTCTAGCTCACTGCATATGAATAAATAAAACAAAATTTGTACATTAATTTTCTTTTGCTAAATGGCTTTCTCATAGTTTTGATCGGACGATTTTGCAAAAAAGGGGTGTGAGAGGAACCCTAGTTGCCCCCCAATTTTTGGTTACTTAAAAATGCAACTAGATTTTTTTTTATAAATATTTTTGTTATTAATAAATCAACTGACCCTAAAAATTAACTTACGTAACGAGCTTTAATATTTGTGTATATTTTTATTACGTATATGAGGGGGCTCGCCCCCTCGTCAATACTTCGCTGTTTACGCTAAAGCTTGAATTTTTCTCGAATCTTTAAGAATGACCTCTGAATCATAAGGCAGTAGAATAAATAGTTAAAATTACTAAAATTACTATAGTGTAAAGAGCAAAGTATTGTCGAAGAAACAAACCATCATATATATGTAATATTTTATGTTTGTTTTAAGTTTTATTTTCTTATTTTTAAAGAATTGGTTCGTGTTTATTGGTTCGGGTGTTTTGTATATTTGTTTTTATTTTCTTATTTTATGCTCTTTTGGTTCAAAAAATATGTTTAAGATAGGGCTTGGAAATCATATGTATACGTATTTTTTTTTGAATTTTAGATCTAAATTTAATTTTTATTTAAATTATAGGAAATACCGTCTAGGCAAATTCTGCAACACTCTTTCTTCCACATGCTTTCTTCTTGGTCCCTTTGTGGAATTATTTCACAATATCTGACCGGAAAAAAAATTAGATCTCCATTCTTTTGTTTTTGCAAATATCTTGTCCAACTGCCACTTTTGACTCGTAACCGGTACTTTTCGAGTAAACAAAGTATTTTTTATATTTCTTCGAAAATGGATCAGCTTGTGGACTGGTTCCACAAGCATCAAGAAAATATTGTCGATTTTCCACATAACTGTAAAGCTTAACTGTGTTGCTTATATAGCTGAGATACTATTTGTTTTTTTTTTTGTGAGTTTTTTCTTGTTTCTTTATTCAATTGGTATTGTATTTTTCTGTTTTTTTCGTGTTTTTTTTTTACTGAGGATATCTGCATGTAAAGAGGGTTGAAATAAATTGTTATTATTATTCATTGGTTGCCGTTAATTGGGTATACGTAGTACGTGACCCTGGGGCTGACCGATTTTGCTGCGTTTGGATTGCGTGGTTATCCTCTGCTGCCAATGGGTGTTAGAAATTCCTCTAAGACGTTTATTATTGAAAGCAAGAATTCTCGTCTCCTGTACCTTGTTTAAGTGCCAGGTTTCGTACGTGTAAAGCAAAACTGGCCTGACATTGCTATTAAAGAGTTGCAATTTATGCCGAAGAGAGAAACTTTGAGATTGCCAAACTTTTCGTAGTCTATTGAAGGCTCCCTTTGCATGGTCTATACTCGTGAGCACTTAATCAGTAAAAATTTCTTTGCAGATAAATATATTTTTAAATACAATAAATAAAAATAATAATAAATGGTAAAAGTAAATGCATTGTGACATGCCCCCCGCAAGACTTTGTGGCCTGGAATGCAGGGAAAAGAAAACAAAGCATAAAAAGGAAAAAAGTACTCACTGGCAAAGAAATTGACGGGAAGCTGCTCTTTCAAAATCCAACGAGAAATACGAAACTAAAGTTTGATGCCATAATTTTAAACGACCATAGCATCCTAAATTTAAGGCGGGCTAAAATCCTCCCCTCGCAATCTACGTTTGAGAAAGGAAAACGAAAAAATTGATTAAAAAAATGAAGCCCAAAACATAGGTGACGTAGAGCCAATCGAATAGAAGGGAAAAAAACAACAAAGATATTTTGGCAAAGACCTCTTCCATGTCGTCCTCAATGGCCAACACCGAACATTAAAATCAGCAAAAAAAAAAAAAAAAAAACTGAAACAAACTCTAATCTTGTTTATTCAACTTTACAGAGACAGAGACAACACTGAAAAAAGCCAAAATAAATGAAAGACAATTTAATCGTTACATTAGGGAAGAACTATGTACTTCTTGATTAATACAGCCTGTCTACTGACCTGATTTGTGTTATTAATTCCACCACATTTAAATTAAAATTGTATTTATTCATTACTGGAAACAATAAAAGATCTCAATTTGTGTTAATGCGTCTCAATTAATCGTTTCTATTTTATCATTACATAGGGTTTTCAATAAAACCGAAATCTGAAAATTATCATAATAAATATTTGAACAGATTCTGATTAGATGTCAATTGTGGTAAGAGAAAATGAGTTCACTGCCTTTATTTTATGTACACGAAGTATTTCATGGAACAGCCAAACTTGGCAAGTAATTCTATTTTGCAGAGAATATATCGTTTGATAAACCGAGCTGGAGCTATTGAGAAAAGTAGGCTATTAGTAGTTTTTCTACTGAATTCCAAAAAATTTTCCTGTTTCTGGTCATTTCAGTCTGTCTTATGTTCGCAGTTGACGAATTAGACTTCTTTCAGTTTTCTTTTTTCTAAATTTATTCTCTGTCTTTTCCGTCCGGTCTAATTTTTTCTTGTTATGAGTTATTAATAAAATAATACAATGATGATGGATAGCTCAGGTAAACATTTGCAATTACCAATCTGCTATAGGCCTGCTTGCTGCGTACTAATAAGTTTCGAGAGAAGCCTGAGCTTAACTTTAGCGTGAAGATCATGGGTTTGCAGCCCCAATCATGTTTTTCTTGCAATCTCTAAATTCAGATATTTTCTGATTTTTTTCTTTGAGACAATCTGAGTCTTGGAAGAATTTTTCCTACCCTTGTCACCCCTGCAGGTAAGTACACAAACATAAGAGGAATTTTTGAATAAATGGTTAGAGGCGTGGGACCCCTAAGTGCTTACAGCAGCTGTGTTGTCCATTACCCAAAAATGGGAATAGAACTCAAAATGTATATCCGAATGAGTCTAATCTCGATTTCTTATGATAAACATTTTGACAAAATCATTCCCGGAGAAAACATAACAACAAATAAATATAAACACATCCATGACTCATCCTCAGGAAAAACGTGAAAGTTTGCTTTTTTATTGACACACAGGTAAAGCTTCCTTCTGGGGCTCTCTAGAATGTTCAATTTGTATATATAATTTGTATGAACATTACGTTCGTTTGGGGTTTTCTTCTTTTCTGAAATTATGCAAATTTTTGTACTAACAACTTCTAACACATAGCCATGTACTTAAGGCCGTGATTAAGTGAAATTGAAAACATTGAGCTCAAAATTGAAGTAGGGTTAGCCTTCTGTCTTTTAATTTTCTAGAGGCCGTCGATTGTCAAAACTTCAAATAGCACCAATTATCAAGTCTTGTCAAAGGTTTTGATAGACAGCTTCCTTTGGTGAGATGCTTCAGCCGACAAATAGTAATATATTTGGCTGCGTCTTGCAAAGCTTGGTTACCGACCAAGGGAGAAGAGCAAATGAGCAAAAGAGCACTATCATTCTCAAGTACAAAATGCCCAAGTATATGCTACTGTGACGGCATGCATGGAGTGCATTTTAAAATTTATTATTTTTTCCACTTTTTTTCCTAGGGATAGGCTATTTAAAATACCTCAGTTCATTAATTCGAAACTAAACACCGAACTTAGTTGAAAGCTTTCTTCGAGGATTCTTAGAAAACCAAAGTTTTCTTACAAATTAAATTAAAAAAAATTTAACTGAAAGTAAGGAGTGACATTAAAACTTAAAACGAATATAAATTACTTCGTATATGAAAGGGACTGCTTCCTCGTGAACGCCCCGCTCTTTACGCTGAAGTTTTTTTTACTGTTTTAAAAAATAGAGTTAAGAGAAAGAGTCAGACTTTAGCGTGAAGAGCGGGGCGTTGATGAGGAAGCAGCCCCTTTCATATATGAAGTAATTTCTGTTCGTTTCATGTTTTAATGTCACTCCTTACTTTAAGATAAAAAACACTTGTTTTTATTTAATTTAATTTCTGAACTTTTTTTAATCAATGCATGTTTTGATTTATGCTCTCCGCAGATGAATAATTAAAACGAAATTTGCATGTTTATTTTTTTTGGCTCAATGGCTTTCTCATAGTTTTGATCGAATGATTTTGAGAAAAAAAAGGAGCGGGGAAGGAGGTCTAGTTGCCCTCTGATTATTTGGTTACCTAAAAAGGCAACTAGAACTTTTAATTTCTTACGAATCTTTTTATTAGTAAAATTATTAGTAAAAATAAATTTTATTAGTTAAAGATATACGTAACTTACAAATTAGCTTACCTAAGGAACTTCTGTATTCTCATATTTTTATTACATATATGAGGGGGTTCACCCCTTCGTCAGTACCTCGCTCTTCACGCTAAAGCTTAAATTTTGTCCCAATTCCTTAAGAACGACCCCTGAATCACAAAAGCTGTAGAATAAATAGTTGTAATTTCTAAAAATACTTTAGCGTAAAGAGCGAGGTATTAGGAAGAGGTGAGCCCCTCATATGCACAATAATTTCTGTTCCTTTTAAGTTTTAATGCTGCTCCTTACTTTCAGTTGAAAAAACTTTTGTCATATTTATTTTTTCATTGTTTTTTTTTTAAATAATGCTAGAAAATCCTGCGCTCCCTTCATGGAAATTTTCTTCCCCCATGACAAATTCCTCCATAAAAAGTTCCCCCAGCATATCCCTCTCTTCTCAACCCCTGCCCCCAATCAAATCAAAACGCCCCTGAAAACGTCTGTACACTTCCCAATAATCATTACTATATGTAAGCACTGGTCTGTGTTTGTAACTTGTAGCCTCTCCCACGGGGACTGTGGAGGAGTAAGTCGTCCCAAAAGACATAGTTATAAGGATATTCGACTACGCTGAATAAAATGGCTATCTCAGAATTTTGATCCGGTTACTTTGGGAAAATAATTAGCGAGGGACGGGGGCCTAGGTGCCCTTCGATTTTTTTGGTCACTTAAAAAGGGCACTAAAACTTTTCATTTCCGTTAGAATGAGCCCTTTTGCATCATTCTAGGACCACTGGGTCGATACGATCACCCCTGAAAAAACAAAACAAATAAACACGCATCTGTGATCTGCCTTCTGACAAAAAATACAAAATTCCACAATTTTGTAGATAGGGGCTTGAAACTTCTACATTAGGGCTCTATGACTTTTAGGGGTTGTTTCCCCTATTTTCTAAAATAAAACAAATTTTCTCAGGCTCGTAACTTTCGATGGGTAAGACTAAACTTGATGAAGCTTATATATTTAAAATCAGTATTAAAATGCGATTCTTTTGATGTAGCTATTGGTATCAAAATTCCATTTTTTAGAGTTTGGTTACTACTGAGCCGGGTCGCTCTTTGCTACAGTTCGTTACCACGAACTGTTTGATAAAGTTGGAGCACAAGCAATATAAACAAAGGTATTTTTATTTCAAATGACAATACAATTAAGTATGTAAATACAAAGAAGGATAGAATGTAAGGAAAATGAATTTTCCTGTTACCGGTACTACACGATTAATCTTATAAGTACGGCCCTCGTATTGGAAACCCCCGTGGAACTCTGGGATCAAAGCATCCATGAAGAATCCTTTCAGCTTGAGAAAAATCTTTTCGGTCCAAAAGCCTGGACCGCAGTCTATCTTTTCAAAGTAGAACTTTTTCTGGGTGAAAATTATGAAAAAGCAAGTATCTAGCTGAGCACATTCAAGCTGACATTGTACTTGGTAAAAGTAGTCGTGGCCTCGTTTGAGATTGACCAGTCCATTCTTTCCAACTTCCATGCAACAGTCCGCCTTAGCCTCTTTTCGATTCTTTATCCACTCGTCTATCCCCAAATTTTTCGCAGTTTCGCAGTTGCATACCCCGCTTTGATTTAATTTTTCCCATGATTTCGGCTTTGTGTGCACAACTTTACTGAAGGGTCCTGACAATTTCTTATTTCTAGGTTTCTTCATTGCATTGAAATAATTTATGAAAATTTCAAACTATTAACAAGCAGCTGATTATACCAGCTTGTCATTTTGGTCTCTAGGGGGTATTATCGGCGATCTGAGACGATTCTTTCTGGCAACCGACTTGTAAAAATTTCAGGTAGCTGAAAATATTCTATGGGACTGTTAGAAAACAGGAAAATACATCGACAAATGGTTCCAATCATCTTACAGGTTATTGTTTTCTGCTCATGATAGTACCGATTTTGTTCTAAAAGCAATATCCTTCATAGAGCACACTTGTGAAAAAGACCTAGACATTTTCTAAGATTTCTAAGCAATTAGAGGAAATAGAGCAAAATCCTTTCAAACATTTTGTAGCATCTTCAAGAAGCTATGACCTGATATTAAAAGCGGCATCTTCCGCCAATGAATACTTGAGTACTTTTTAAATATAAATTTTCAATTTAACATGGGATTTTCGAGTTCCATCAGTTCATTTAATCACGGCCTTAATAGTTTTAAATATTTTTAGCGAGAAAAATGGATGCTTCAGTGATATATTGTTCTCAAAACTTTGTTTTTGAAAGTATCGAAAGATTCTTTTCAGGCTTAGATTTTTATCTCAGCTCCGTTGTTTGAGGTGTGATTTCTATCAGCCCAAGTCATTCAATTCTTGCAGACTCTAACCATAAAGGGTACTAATTATAAATATTGAATTAATTACCTCTGAAGTTTTTTACTTTTTTAATAAAGTTGCAAGCACTTGTTACATTCTTCAAGAATATTTGCAGAATATCAGAATATTTGCAGAATATTGCAATACGAATTATATGGACTTGGACTATGATTTTCGATTCTGAAGTGAGAGCTGGCTGCACGGTAATTAAGTAATGACAGGCTCTATTTTTCTGTGTCCAGTGTTGACCTTTTTCGCTGTGGCATATAGCGAAAAACTGGTCGTTCATTTCATCGATGAAGGGTCGGCCACTGCCGCAGTTGCAGCCACCCCTCCTCCACCACTTAAAAAATTCATGCCAGATTTATTAAAACTAAACAAATCGGTATTATGATGATGGATCCCGATTATGATGTCTCCCGGATTCAGGGCTTGATAGCAACGTTGTAAGTGCAAAAAAGTATGGAAGTTCTAGAGTAGTGCAACTTAACTGTAAAACCAAAGAAGAGCTTGATATCGCAATCAAGTTTGGCATCAAGATTGAATATTTCCTATTCCGAATGACTCAACCAATTGAGAAGCCTAAGCAGCACCTAAATTGCCAAAGATTTGGGCATTTCGCAAGGGACTGTAAGAACTCTGTTAAATGTAATAGACTTGGAGGTGATCACACTAACAAGGACTAAGTAGGTTCAGCCCAGATTGTTAAGTGTGCGAATTGTGGAGGGAATCATCATAGCGATAATTTTGTGTGTCTAGAGCTGAAGAAGCACCTCCTTGTTCAAAGCGCCTGAGGTAAATTTAATTCATCTGCCCATGTTTAATTCTTAAGTGATGATAATTTCTAACCTTGGTGTGTCGTTATTTTTATCAAAATATTAATGGTGATCGTGACAAGCTTCTAAACCTCAAAAGGCTTTTTAGTAGTAACAAAGTTGTGTGCATCACAGAACACCTTTTCAATGCTTATAATGTCTCACAGCTAGAGCTCTCGCGTGACCATATGTTCTTTTTTCGGCCTCCCAAACTGAAATCTGGTCGTCCTTCTGGCGGACTAGCAATTGCTGTGAATAAGAAGTTTTCTTGCTCTCTTTTTGAATCTTCCAATGTATTTATTTCAGATGATTTTGGTTAATGTTCTTTTGATCTGTGTGTATATGCCAACGAACTGCCAAAGTGAGTCCTCTTATCGTAAATTTGCCACAGCTTGTGCTTCGCTTTCAAAATCCGTTCATAGGGTTCGGTCAGCAAATACGTCAATGCTTGTTTGCGGTGATTTTAACACGGACATAAAAAATGAGAATATTACATTCTTCATTGACCCCTCATATTCGGAGATGTACATAAGGAAGCTCTTGTGGCCCACCCGCCAAAAGAAAATTACACATTTTTTTCAAATTGCTGGACACTGCTTATTCAAATTATAAAATGAATCCCCCCCTCTGTTAAGTTTCTGCATACCTCGGCTATACCATGTTGGATCTTGTCACTGATGGATCAAGTTTACCATGTTGGATTTTGTCACTCCATTCTTTCTTCAAACTGAACTCAACAACGCTTAATAAGTTTACACGAGACTTATATGTTAACCTCAATATTACATATTATCTCAAATATTACATTCTTCTCTTCCTAGTGGCGTTTTTCTGCTTTCAGTTTTCCTACTTGCCTAGTGGCGTTTTCTTATGTGCACAACTCGCGGTTAAATTCCGATTTGGATTTTGTTCTAACAGACGCCCAACAGAAGCAGGGTACCATGTTTGACATTTCAAGTGACATCCTAACAAGCGATCACTTAAGTTTTGTAGTTTCGACTTACGTATTCTCTGCCTTTTCATAAGTGGTTTTTTAAACCTTGCTGGAATCATATTTATCTCTCTCTATATCAGAGAATATTAGACTATATGTTGTCAAAAATCTGTATTCCATTTTAACGGGAATGTCCGTCGACGGGAACATTCGCGATTTGGATTTTTACTTGGCGGAAGTTCATTCAATCAAGGTCGCTGCTTTAATCTCTCTCCTATAGCCAAAGTTTGAATTGGGGCACAGTGAAGACGTTGAACTCAGAGCTGTAAACATCGACACAAGTTCTGATTTCGTATTTGGGCCGACTGTTGCTATCCAGGATCAAGTAGTTTACTTTAAATCGTCAAATATATAAAGCATGTGTACAGAAATGCTGTGCGGCAACAGAAACGGTTATGATTCCTGTTTCATGATTCTCTTCTTTCCATTCTCTTACTTAACAAATACAATTTAAAGTACCGACCAACCCATCCCTCTATAAAATCAAATATATATTTACATTGCCAAAATCATAAATTTTTTCACACTTGGAGGGTCAATTCATTCACGCATTTAACTGAACTCACGTGCAGCTTGACCCCTCTATAACTCAACTCACGTATACCTCATCCACATTTGACTGACCATCGTTCAACTGGGTCCAATGGGACTCACTCCACGTGCAACTTAATCCCATTTAACTAAATCCTCATTCAACTGGACTCCCGTTTAAATCGATCCACCTTTTACTTAACCATTATGCAAAATATATAATTAAAAAACCATAATTGATTCAAGTCCTGGAAGACCAAAGATGACATCAAAATTGGAAAATTTTATCATTTAGTGCGGTACTTTTAGTCCGGTAAAAGGTCAGAAAAGGGTAAAATCAGGTGCTTAATATGTGTAATATTTGATGAATTGAACGGCTTTTTCCTATATTTCAATTTCAGGGAGACTCAAAATGAATCAAGAATCGAAAATATTTTATCACATAGCACCTCATTTCGACCCTAGGTGTAGTCAGTAGGGATGAACATTCAGATAAAAATTATTACATTAAAATAATACATAATTGAAACAAAAATAATTGAAAGGTGGTTTCCTATCAATTAAGTTAGTTGAGACTTAAAGTGATATTAGAATTGAATAATTCATCATTTAGTAAACCCATTTAAATCCTTAATGAGGTCATATAGGGTGAAAGCACCATTGTTTACTATTGGCTTACTTTTGGTTTTAACGGTGCTCTACTACAATTTCATGCCCATGAATTCAAATACGAAAGACATGGGGCTTCTCTATTAGTTTTAAACTAAAATAAGAAGATGCTAGATCTAGCAGTAGCTGTAAATGTTCTTTACTTTCTGCTACTAATGCTATGTCGTCTGCAAACGTTGATACAATAACATTTGCACTTAAAAGCTTCATTATTGGGGCACCTCTGCCTATCAAATGTTCTTCAAAATCATTAACATATGTGTATAATGGGCATAATGTAATATGTGTAATCATTAACATACAATATGTGAATCCAAAATCCAAGCAATAGGACGTTATCAGCGCTTATTAGGGAATTCTATTGCAAATGCGAGAACTTAGAGCTATATCAGAGTTGAATTAAACATTGGAACAAGTAAAAATAAAAAAAATTATGTTCTTCTTGGAGCAGATGCCCCTCTCTACCAACTTCCATGACCAAACTACAAATGATTTGACCTACCTAACTATAGTACTAATAATATTATAAAAAACACTAAGTCTTGTTTTCTTTTTCACTCAGAAAATTATATTCACTGTATATGTACCTCCCTTTTCTTCAATGATTCCATTTCTGTCCTTCGTGTTGATATAGAAGGTGTATTCACATTCACTTAACGAACTGTAGTTCGTTATAATATGTACATATTGTAATATATACATATTATAATATGTGAAAAGGACGATATAAGCACTTATAAGGGATTTCAATTGCAAATGAGAGAATTTAAATATTTATTAGAGTTCAATTTGACATTGGAACAAGTAAAAACCAAACAATTAAGTAGTTATTTGGACAGATCCACCTCTCTACTCACTTTCGCGACCAAACTACAACTGATTTGACCTATCTAACTATAATATTATAATATTGTAAATATTATAATAAACTAATAATATTATAAGAAACACTAAGTCTCGTTTTTTCTTCATTCAGGGAATTATATTCACTGTACAAGTACCTTCTTTTTCTTCAATAATTCTATTCCTGTCCTGCTTGTGGATATAGAGAGTGTATTCATGTTCACTTTTGATAGTTTTAGAAAAAGAAAATCTAATCTTGAACTGATAAATTTCAGCAAGTAAAACAACCTTACACATGAGGGTAACAAATTTGGCTAAAAGTAAACATGACGAAATAGAAGTATAATGGACCTCTTTTTGTTCACATTTTTTATTCTATCAACGAGCATGGATTAATAAAAAATATTCGTTTTTTCTTTCAAATTATCAGGAGGGGGAATTAACTTTCCTCTTTTTTGTTGATAACCTTATTTTATTGTTGGTTGCCTCATTAAACTCTGCCATTCAATGTCGTCAAATGACAATAATTTAGACTATACCCTTTTCAATCAGATCAATTTTGGCGTCAAATAATTTGAATGATGTCGCAGATATGTTTGTAAAACAATTACAATATAGTAGTTACCTTAATGTTACGAGTGGGAGTTTTGACGTTATGGGGTTGTTTTTTTTCTCTATTTTGTTTCCTCATTTTTCTTGTTTGTTTCTTTTTTTATTGCTCTTAATTTCAATTCTCCCTTTTATTGTGTTTTTATAGCCCTTTTACTTTATCTTTATTTCTGTGATTTTGTCATTCTTACTATTTTTCAAAATATTCATATTTCGATTGCCATTGCTGTGGGGACTTCAAGCTTGGTGGTGAGTCGCACATGACGGATCATACTTCCTAAGTATTTTGAATTTTTTTAGTGTATTTTGGGTGACATCTCCTCTTTGGGTGACTAATTTTTGCAACTGCAAAATAACCAAAGGGATGTTCTCAATAAATTAATGATTCAGTAGGTCAGTCTAATAATTTACCGTTAAACACCCTTTCTTCAGTTGTTAGCAAGTCTGTATGGGATTTATATTGGGCATTCAGACGAGAAGGTAGCTTCCTCATGCTTCAGGATCTTTACCCTTCTTTTGAAGAGTTGCTCCCGGGCACTAGGGGGTTTGTGTCAACCCCAAAGGCATATTTTATTTGATCTTTGAGTCGTTTTTGAATAAAATGGTTATATCAAATTCCAGCTGGAAACATTTGGAGAAAATCAGGCGTGGGGTAGGGGGCTAGTTGCCCTCAAATCACCTTTGACTGATAAAAGAAATGCTAGAATTTCTGATTTCCAATCATATAAACCCCCCTAAAGTTTATTCAACCATGCTTCCAAAAAATCTTACATCGCTTCATGGAATAGCTTATATCACTTATTTTCGGGCATTGGGGATTTGTGTCCACCCCGAAGGCATTGTTATATAGTACTAGCTGTTGGGGTGGCGGTTCGCGCCACCCCAACACCTAGTTGGTGGGGCGCTTCGCGCCCCCCAAGCCCCCCCGCGCGCGTAAGTCGTTACGCGCCATATTAGTTACGCGCCATTGTAGTTGTGTCCCTGTGTCCCACCTGTGAATATAGATAGATTTATATATGTGTTTCAAACTACGTAAAAATTGCGAATATACAACATTCTTGGCTTTCCCACTACTGGGAGCTTTCCGTTTCCAATTGCCAGCAATTGATCTGAAAATGTTTGACCAGAGTCATCGTTTTGCAATCGGAGACGCATATTTGTAGTTAATTTTAATATTTTTACGTGTGCCCATAAATTAGAATTTTTCAGGCAAGCATTCATTTCGTCTGCAGGAGTTAAACTACGTAAAAATTGCGAATATACAACACTCTTGGCTTTCCCAAAACTGCCATGTCACTGCCTTTGTTGACGTATTTACATATGTATTTGATTGCCTTTACGGAGTTACAGTATTCAACGTTTATGTTTGCATTAAATGTTTTTGATAATAATGGGGAATATGGAACAACCCACTGGTTATCTACTTCGATGGTGGTACCGTTACGCTTCTTTATTATTGCTGTTTTACCGCCATCTTCAGTAGATCTTCTTCTATATTGTGGGTAACCATCATTGCCAGTAATTGTGTTGGATACTAAAAGTCGAGGATATTGCTTTGTGCACCTTCCTTTGGCCATACATGGTGAATTTTCGTTCAGTGCACCGCAAGGTCCATGTATCATATTTTTTACAATAATATCATGCAACCCCTTATCGACATTTTTATCAGGTATTTCAGCGGAAATCACATCATCAATTTCGTTCGAAGTAATTTTTTTATGTAGCCAGATTAGTATATGTGCGTGTGGTAAACCTCGTTTTTGCCATTCCACTGAGTACATCCAGCACCGCACTGACCCAAACACTTCAAGTTTTGCTATGTAGTTTTTCAGTGATTTCAACTTTTGCCGGAAGACACGGGCCGTAATGTCATGCCTATGAACCGCCGATTGTCCTTGAAGTAAAAGCTGCAGTATCTCGTCCCAAGATTGATTACATGTAAATGTAATAAATAAATCTGGACGACCATAGAGACGAACATACGCAATAGCATCTTGAGCATATTCATGCATATGACGGGGACTGCCAGCATATGACGAAGGTAAAATTGTTAATCTTCCACCGTTTGTGGTATTACCGTCATTTATAACTGCATCTCGCAAATGAATGTATTGTTCAGAGCGGAGCTTGGTCTGATTCAGGCGGATATATAGCAAACGTTCTGATTCAATTTTAGCATACATATCAACGACAAATTGGTGAAACAATTCACGGCATTTTAAAATATAATTTTCTTCATCCTGCCGAATCATTAGTCTATAGGAATAATAATGCATTGCACTGCATTTCTTATTCATTTCTTTGTTAGTGGCTGGATTCATCAATTTAATATTAAAGTGATAGCCGTCGGCTCCATCCCAAAAAATGATAGGATATTGTAGGGCATCGTAGCATCGATGAGTTTCAGCAATTCTTAACAACTGAGCGTTTCGCTTATGAAGAATAATATCTCGAGGTAAAAACTGATCACCGACCATAACAATTGCCACTTCGTCGATAGTTGGAGCATTGTATCTACGCACATGTTGGCCAGGAGGCGTTTTGTCAGCGGAAATAACAATTTTATGCGTATCAGTAGGCATCAAATCGATGGCTGTTTTGAACAGACGCACTAAATTATTATTTTCGTGGAAAAGATGTTGCAATTGGGAAACGATTGTCCTTTCAACGTTGGGAGAAATTTCGCAACGTGCATTCAATTCAGAATTTCTATCACTGATGAAGTACAATTGTAAAAATTTATGATTCTCGCCTTAGAATGGTAGAAGGGACCCTGCTCTATGATAAATTTGCCCTTTTACTTTTAAATTAGACATAAATTGATCTGGATTTTCGATTTGGGCTCCAAGCGACGTCATTTGGAAACATGAGTTGTATTTTCTGATTTGTGACAAACAACGCTTAGATTCTGACGTAGTTCCAGTAAGGAAAGTCTTCAATAGCTCTGGTGGTGCAGCCGATAGAGGAAGTTTAACTTTTCCTGAGGCGCAACACATTCCCATTGTTTCACCATTGAATTTCAAGGCCTTGCAATAGGGACAAATTTTAGACATTGTCCCGATTTGAACACATCTACTCAAGCTATAATCATCGACTGGGCTGTACCTGAATGCCAGGCGATAACTTTCAGGTTGCTCTGATTCCTCGGCACGCTTTCTTTTCTTACTTTCTCTATCAGCAGCAAGCCTGATTTCTTGCTGTTCTTGTGATTCCTCGGCACGCTTTCTTTTCTTACTTTCTCTATCAGCAGCAAGCCTGATTTCTTGCTGTTTTTGTGATTCCTCGGCACGCCTTCTTTTTTCACTTTCTCTTTTAGCAGCAAGTCTGCTTTCGCGTTGCTCTGGTAGTTCCTCGGCACGCTTTCTGTTCTTTCTTTCTCTATCAGCCTCAAGCCTGTTTCCTTGCTGTTCTTTTGATTCCTCGGTACGCTTTCTTTTCTGACTTTCTCTATCAGCAGCAAGTTTTTTGGCATAGACTCTTTGAGCATCTTCATCGGCTTTTGCCATTGTAAGTTCATCAGTCATTTTAAACTTAAACATTAATAGATTTCTACGTGAAAATATATGTCTTAAATATCTTTAATGACGTCACCGTCATAGCAAAAATGACGACAACTAACTTTCTTGACGTCAGTCGACACAGAAACATGACGTCACCTGACAGACACACAGACAGACAAGTTATTTTTATATATATAGATTTAGACTATTGTAAATAGAATGATTATATTATAATTTTGATTGGACACATTCGGAGAAAAGATAGCGTGGGGTGGGGCTAGGCGCCCTCCGATCTCTTTTAACACTTAAAAAGAGCATTAAAGCTTCCGATTTCCAATCGAATGACCCCTCCAAAGTTTTTATGACTACCTCCTCCATGCGAAGTGTCTATGAGAAAAGAGATAATAATAAATAAATAATGATAAAATATTGAAGCCTTATGACTTCTACAATAGGCAGCACTATAGCATTGACTCATATATTTTGCTACTTGTGAAAATTCACAGGCTATGTTTTAGGGGACTAGCTTATTCTCTGGCAAATATTTGATAATTGGCATAATTTTTATGCTATAGTAGTGTGAACTGGCACCATCATCGGATGTATTTTGCTATTCTGAATAACATTCAAAGTGTATCTTAGTTAATTTGTGCTTCTTTGGGCATTTTTTGTTTAAGATAATCTCTATATCATTTGGAATGGATTTAAACAAAAGAGAAAATATTCTTAATTTATATGTAATACAATATGTTCGTTTGATTGGAAAATGCTTTCTTGACTTTGAACTGTGATTTGTGATGATTTCATAGCTATATAATGTTGAATAGTTCTTTCTCTGACTATTTTTGGCAGATTGAAATGCTTTCAATCCTATATTCGAGTCGGATAGCTCACTTTTTAGCCATATTCCGTCATTTAAGACTATCACAGGCAACATTTTAATAGACTTGAGATGCCCTCTCCCTCTACACGACGTAACAACCCCCCTGAACATAACCTCAACACATTTTCTTCACTTACATGTAACTCAATGTTTTTCATTTTTAAAATACTTCAACTGTTCTTCAACAACGGACTTCAACAGTTGACTGATGATTCGTGCTTTCTTCAACTGTTGTTGGATGTGAAAAATTGTTTATATGTTATATGAAGTCCATAAACATATCTCCGGGCAAATGTCCAGCATTTTCTTAGGTGAGAGGGGAGGAGCAAGAGAGGTTTATATCCTGATAGTCAAGGGGCATTAGATATACATTAATTTTTTCTTTACATTATTGGGGCGGCAACTGCCCCCTCCCTCTCTACGACGTAACGACACCCCTGAACATAACCTTAACACATTTTCTTCACTTACACGTAGCTTAATGTTTGATTATTGACTTGACTCGATTTTTGCTTCACTTTCTTAGATTTTATTTTGTTATTTATGACAATGAATACATATGAATTTAGCATATTATTACCTTTTTAGTCCGTTTTTAATGATAATTTATATTCTCTATTAGGGCAGAATATTGTATAATCAAGCAAATTATGCTATGTTTTATAACATAACGGGGATATTTCGCTTCTCCTCTTTTCTTTGGCTATTTTTCGATGCTTAAGGAATGGAAGGATAGGATATATTTTGCATTTATGTGTAATTTAATGTATTTTCGACTTGGTCACTGCTTTTTGATGCTACATTTTTGTTTTGTGACAGTTCTTATGCTAAATTTTATAGATTTGCGGTTTTTTCGATACTGTTTTTTTAGATGATTGAGCTAATTTGAACAACCTAGAGGAAATATTTTAGTCGATTGCTGTTAATTTAAAGACTAATTTTTAGCAGATAAGATCTTTCTCATACTTATTTTTCAATATATGATATGATTTAGAAGTTTCTGGAATTTATTTTAGATTCAACATGGACATTTATACAATAATAAAAAAAAGGTTTTAGAACCTTAGAATATAGTCATAAAATATTAACTTTGAAAAAATAATATATATTAAAAATAAGTTTCTTTCACTTATTTTTGTTGTTGTATTGGAACTTTAGAACGAAAAGTGCATGTACGTGCAAAACACTGAAAAAATTACCTTCTATCTTAAAAAAAAACTTTCAAAAAGAAATTTTTAATGTAACTACAATCTTGTAGAGAAAACATTGCTCATTAAAACGTAAAGTGTTTTATTTTTATCTCCATGATGATGTTGGACATGATGGCACTGATTGTTTTTATGGAATTACCAAGTGACATGTAGCAATCGCAATTTAGATCGGTCTGTCCCGGTTTTGCTAGTATGGGCTCTTCCAGATAAGCTAGGACAAATTCAATCCTTCATCTAAGCAGACAAAAAGGTTGTCGAAGCAGCCTTCATCACTTTCCTTTGAATTCAGATGTTGCACACTTTTTCTCCCACATCACACGATTATAACAATGAAGAGTTAGATTCTTGCTGCTCTAATAAATCCAATCTTAGAAAAACACCATCTTTATATAATACCTCGCTATGATTTAATGCCTTTTTTCCAGCAAGGATGTAACCAATTTGACTACGTCTCGTGAAAGAGAGAAATGTAAAAATTCTCAATTAATGATTATTGTTATTTCAGGTTGGCTGATTGTAATGTTTCTTCGACAACTTTACAATCAATCAAACCTTTCAAAAATTTATTACAGTTTTTGCAGCTGACGATTGTTTTTCCCTCTCTGTAAATAGCTAATGTCTATATACATTTTCATATAAATGGTAAAACCATATTCATTTTTTTGTTATTTAGTATCAAAAAACTTTAAATATTCAAAATTTAAAATTTAAATTGGTTCCTTTCTATTGTAAATTTTTAATCATAGAATCATTTCATCAAAATAAGGAAGAGAGAGTAAACACAGGACTTCAATAGAAAATATCAATAATATTATGTGCTAACTAAGGGGTTGGATACTCTTAGATAAAATTAGATTACAGTGTATTTTAATTTTGGAATTTTCAGTAAAATTATCTGGTTTAAGTTTCTGAATTTTAATAGTGAAAATTACATAAGAAAATTACAAACTAAATTATAATGTGGGATTGAAGGGGGGGGGGGGATTACAAAATGCATAGAGTGAAAAAAATAGGGTTCTGTACCCCCAGCCCTTCTAAATACATACTCTGTAAGTAGTTATCGCGGTAAATCACCATTTAAAAAAAAATTTTATCGTGGAGAAAAAAAAGTTTCTGCGTAAAAGATGTATTTACTTCCATATTCTGAAACCTAAGGTTTTTCCTCACCCTTCACATTCCAGATGAGTTTCTAACGATTAAGAATGTTTTCTTTCAAAGCTTTTCTACTGCCAATTTAAGGTCTCATTTTATATATTAGTCCTGGAAAACAACGAAAAAAATGGCAAAAGCTCAGCGTTTGAAGAAAAACATAAAAATTTTTTTACTGAATGTTCAAAAAATATTCTTAATAACATGTTCAAACTCGACAAAATTTGGCATTACATATTTTTTTTTAAATAGAGAAAGAGAGACGGGAATGCCGAATCTCGAGTTTACATTTATACAACATTTTCTGGATTCAAAGGTCAGTTACTTTTAGTTTGAGTCCGAATAAACCATAATTGACATAAAAATGGGAAAATTCGGTCCCTTAGTGCCCCATATTCACCCCAAGCGTAGTCATATGGGGTGGGGGATGTTGTGAAAAATCAAATCCTAATTCATCTGGTTTCGGATAAATTGAGAATCGAAAAATAATACCATTTAGTACCTTATTTCCACCCTATGTGAGGTTAGATGGAGATTAAAAATTGGAGTCTTAATTTCGGCAATATTCCGACACAGATGAACGCTTAAATATTCAGAGAGATTTACTAAATAATATAAACTGAATCCCTCAAAATCTGGGGCTGGAAAGTAGTTTCTTTGAAAGTCTTTATGTTGGGGCAGGAATCTTTCATCAAACGGTTATATACCCAAAATGACCGATTCACTACCTCTTCCAAAAAGCCTACTTAGACTGATTCACAGTAGCTGTAAAGATGACTGTGATAGCATTCGATGCACTTGCAAGAAGACTTACCTTTTCGGCGCTATTGTTTTTAGCCAGGGCCATGGAGCAAATTACCTCGACATTTCTTTGGACCATTATGATCCTAATAACCAATGTGGTTAAGCCAAGTTTTTTTTTCAATATATTTGTAATCAAAGCAAAGGTGCAACTCTTTCAGAGTCATGGTAATCGAGAATAAAATTGTAATTGAAATCTTTTGTGATTAAAGTGTTTTTTTTACAATAATAACCAAATTTGTCAAATATCAGAGTGAAGTTGAATATAGCAATTTTCTGACGTTCATATCGCAACCACTCCCAGTGCTAAAGAGTAAGGATGAGGGGTTTAAAAAAGAGCGAGAAAGTCAAAACAGACTTTAGGGAGAACTCGAAGCAAATCTTCTGTTTAAAAACTATTTATTTGTAAAAACAAATGCTGTCAAATACTATGGTTAAAATATTGTGTCAATCAGTAAAAATACTCTGTTAATAAAGAAAGTATAGTAAATAAGGAGAAACAATTAATCGTCAGATCTCCTGTTCATTCCCAAGAGAATTTATAGTTCTAAGAAGTCGTGGCAGTCACAGTTGCAAGTAATCTAATTGCAAAAAAGGTTTAAGTTTGATTTGATTTCTTAACTTAATTTCTGTTCGTTTTTATCATGATTCGCCATTTGACTTTATTTCTGCTCGCCTTATATATCTTATATATCTATATCTAGTTCTTTAGTTTTCTTTAAAAATTTCTTTTATAGGAATTTTTTATTTAATAAACATTTAACGACGAGTACATCACTCTCACTTCGCTGAGGCGAGATGCCTTTTTGGTATTAGAATGTGCACTTCAAATTTCTGCCCAAGTATCAAATATTGCAATGTTCTATAACCATTCTTTCAACACGATCATCTCTGTACAAAAAGCAGAAAAACCCCAAAAATATCAAAAATACAAGCACACATCCGTGCAATCCCTTCGGGAAAAAAATGAACTCACATATCATGTTTTTGGACACATTAGCTTGAAATAAAGGGTTCTCTGAAATGTTAAATTTAATAATGTAATTGTCACTAGTTTAATTTTCATTGTACTCTTCATTTCCCTTTTTCAAAGCTATGAATGAAAGCTGATGCTAATGAACGAGAAGCTTTAAATTCACTTAGTTCTACGTATAAAGAATGAACATTAAGAGTATTTCGATACTTGTAGCTTCAATTGACAGAAGCTAAACTTTCCTCAAGACTCAGTACCAAGAACGGTTTGATTTATTACGGTTTGATTCTGTTTGAATATATCTGATTTCTGATTTTTGAACTTCAAGTTTGGTTAGCTGTGTATTATAAGCATTGTCACACAGATGAAGAAGGCAAAGCTGTGATCAAAGGCAACATAATACTGGATTGAAAAAAATTCTGTTGGCTTCAAAGCGTCTTGCACAATAAATAATGCTGCAAGCACCAAAGCTAGTACGTAGTTGCTAACCAGCACTAAAAACTGAAAATTCATAGAATACAAGCCCCTATGAAAACAGCTTTTCAATGGACTGATGCTACCAGTCGAGGGCTGGTAAAAAGTTAAAAATTTCACTAGGTTTTCGATGGCGATTGTTTTTATGGTGATTGTGGTATTTACCAAGTGACATATAGCGATCGCAATTTTTGTCGGTCTGTCGGTCTCTCTGTCTGTCCCGGTTTTGCTAGTATATGCTCTTCCAGATAAGCTAGGACAATGGAATTTGGCAGTCATATCAGGGACGATACCAGATTATATTAGAAATAGTCATTTTACTGATTCAACCATCTGGGGGGGAGGAAGTGGGGGACGGTTTAAATTTGGAAAATTAGATAAAATGAGGTATTTTTAACTTATGAACGGGTGACAGATCTTTATGAAATTTGATATTTAGAAGGACGTCATGTCTCAGAGCTCTTATTTTAAATCCTGACCGGATCTGGTGACATTCAGGGGATTTTGAGGGGGGAACTTGAAATCTTGGAAAACGCTTAGAGTGGAAGGATCAGGATGAAACTCGATGGGAAAAATAAGCATAAGTCTTAGATACGTGTTGACATATCCGGAACAGATCTGCTCTCTTTGGGGGAATTGGGGAGGGGGATTTCCAGTGCTTTGGCGATCTCGGTGCTTCTGGGTGTGCTAGGATAAAAAGGGATTGAACATAGTGTTGGATTTTGTTCAAGTAGATATTGGTATGGCCGATATTTTAGACGAAATGTTTTGATATCAAAAATTATTTTTAGATGGTTTTACCTGTGGTTCAGAAAGTGGTCTTTTCATCCATTGTTCTTAGCAGCGAATAAGTTGTGAAAGGCTCAGTAAAGTAACAAAACTGTTAGTGAACAGAAACTAAGACTTGGTATGACCAGCATATAAATTTTGTTTCAAACTGCGTTCCATAGTCTATGAGACCTTCAAGGGCCCAGAATTAATTACTGGCCCTGGAATTTTCCCTTACTGACCAACTCAGAGACCTTCAGGCACAGGATGCACTGTTGTTTCAAACCTTCTCAATTATGGGTCAAAGCGTGAAAATTTATTGTACAGTATATTTGTGTCTAATACAGAATAACTTCAGATTGTTTGTGTTGTACATCCTTTAAAGGCAAATCTTTTATAAAAAAAAGATTGACTATGAGTTCTTAGAGGCAAAGCAATTGGGGCTAATCCATTGCGCCACCACAGGACTTTAATTCAGACTAGAAAATACCTGAAAAATTTTAAATTATTTTTTTTTTGCCCCCAACAATGTGGTTAAGAAATTATTATAACCATATGCACCCTCACTATCCAGATATGGATCCCTCTTGTCCCCCCCCTAATATATATGCTGGAGATTGGCCCCTAGACATTAGTGATTTTATAATCATTCAAAAAAATTGCCGACATCCCACATGTTTAGTGTTAACAGAAAGAATAAAAACATGATAAATGTGGATTTACCGTTCTCTTAGCTTACCTTAAAGCAGCTAAAAAACATGTAAGGTCTGGCTAGGTTCCTAAGAAGTGTCGTTTTTTTCGAATTTTTCCAGAGGAATGCACTTCTGAAAAGAAAAGAAAAATATTAAAGGTTAGAGAGATAGTCTAACGATTTGATATACGATATGAATATATTTTGCGATGCTATGCATAAGTATACCCAGTCCCCTCTTTTAGTTTTAGAGGAACATTAAATTTCAAAATATTCAACGAAAGATACAATATTTGAACACGCGTTTTAAAAATCCTTTGTCAGGCTGTAATATCATTCGTAATAATGCAAACGACATTTTGCTTTAGACCTGACAAACATTTTTTATTGCAAGACAACCGATTTTCACCAATGCTAATAGGAGATGATCTTTCAATTAGGCTATTTTAGTTTTTTTAAAATAGTATCTAATGGTGCTAGAAATAACTTAGAGATAGCGCATATAAAACATAACTGGTGTTCGGAGATTAATTTTTAATCGAATTTCACGTTTTGTTGCTTTATTGACAAATTATCCTAATGATAGGGACCTTGTTTTGATAAAATCACATTTGAAGATGCCAAAGGCTCGCGATTTGATGAATTAAAGGGGTGTATCAATAGAAACAGACCATATGGAGAGTGACCCTAGGACAGTAAAATATACCATTGGCATATCGCTTCTCACTGAATTACGCAAATAGTATTAGACCTATATGTCAAATTTGTGTCCTTTAAAAGAACAATAAAAACAAATTTTTGAACAACAGTGAAAATTCTAACTCTTAGGAACTATCCATATATGAGTAAGACCGTGCTGACTCAATCTCCCGCTATTTCCACAAAAGTTGTATGCCGCTTAAGTTCAAATACAAGTTCAAATACTTTCTTATTCCATTTCAATTGGTCTTATTTTTGAACATTCGTTCTTAAAATAACAAGAGATAGAAATCCAAACCTCAGCGCAAAGAGCAGGGGAATTAGGAGAGGGTGCCTCTCCCCGTTTATTGGATAATTTCTGTTCGTTTTGAATTTAATTGTAATTTTTTTTTAATCTGAATAAATCTATATTTTTCAAACTTAAATTTCGAATAAATTCAACAAAAACTTTCCAAAAAAGAAGTTTTTCAAAGTTAAGCAAACAACCATAACAGACTTTGGACCAGCATATATTAAGTCACACAATAATGCGAATTCAAAACGATCAGAAATTACTATCAAAGCATGAACCAAACTCAAACAAAAATTAAAATAAATGATCATATGGAACCTAATGATACAGATAAATACATAAATCTTAAAAGAAGTTTAGATTCAACTGAATATTCAGTTTCAATCCAGTTTCGAATATTTGTTATAGGTCAAACTTAAAAGAAACAAAATTATTGCATATGAGATTTTGGAATCTGCTCTGTTCCCCCTCTTTTGATTGTAAAAGTTCTAAGGCCTTTTGCGTCATTTGTATTTTACTTAAGACTATGTGTATTTTGAATAGTATGCTTTAACTTTTCAAAATATCTACGAATAAAAAGATCACTTCAATAATCAAAATGATGGAAAGAACTAGTGAAAACAAACTGAATAATTAAAATGCAATGATGTTAGTTCCCTAAAACCTCAGCAATTGAAACCACCTTTCAATTAATTTTTTTTCAATTATGTATTATTTTGATATAATAATTTTTATCTGAATTTTCATCCTTACTGACTACACCTAGGGTCAAAATGGGGTGCTATGTTATAAAATATTTTCGATTTTTAATTCATTTTGAGTCTCCCTGAACTTGAAATATAGGAAAAAGCCGTTCAATTCACCAAATATTACGCATATTTAAGTTACCTGATTTTTCATCCCCTTCTGACCTTTTACCAGACTAAAAGTACCGCACTAAATGATAAAATTTTTCAATTTTGATGTCATATTTGGTCTTCCAGGACTTGAATCAATTATAGATAATTTGGAAGACCACACTGCCTTTCCATGACGAAAGCAAAACAGTTCAAAATAGGGATGAAACCATTTTATTGAAAGTGAATCGATATAAAATTATTTAACTGGATATTTCGAACACATATACAGGGTTCATCAACAGCAGTAAAACTATTGAGTTCTACTGTTGATTAAATAAAAAAAAAAGTTTTTTGAAATGAAAGTAAGGAGCGACATTAATACTTAAAACGAACAGAAATTACTCCTTATATGAAAGGGGCTTTTCCTCCTCGACACCCCGCTCTTAACGCTAAATTTTTTTATTGTTTTAAAAAGTAGAGTTGCGAGAAAGAATCAAACTTTAGCGCAAGGAGCGGGGTGTCGAGGAGGAAAAGCCCCTTTCATATAAGGAGTAATTTCTGTTCGTTTTAAGTTTTAATGTCACTCCTTACTTTCATTTCAAAAAACTTGTTTTTTTTTATTTAATTTCTGAAAGTTTTTGAATTAATGCATGTCTGCATACATAAATTATTAAAATGAAATTTGCACATTAATTCTTTTTTGGCTAAATGGCTTTCTCTTAGTTTTGATCAGACGATTTTGAGAAATAAGGGGTGGGGAAGGAGGCCTAGTTGCCCCCCAATTTTTCGGTTACTTATAAAGACAACTAGAATCTTTTAATTTTTAACGAACGTTTTTATTCGTAAAAAATATACATAACTTAAGAATTAACTTACGTAACAAACTTTCAGATTCTTTTATTTTTGATTATATATATGAGGGGGTTTGTCCCCTCGTTAATACCTCGCTCTTCACGCTAAATCTTAAGTTTTGTCCCAATTCTTTAAGAATGACCCCTGAATCACAAAGGCCGTAGAATAAATAGTTGAAATTACTAAAAATAATTTAGCATAAAGAGCAAAGTATTTATCTTCTTCTAAATAACTCGCTCTTTATGCTAAAGTATTTTTAGAACCCTTCATATGCGTAATAATCTCTGCTCGTTTTAAGTTTTAATGCTTCTCCTTACTTTCAATTGAAAAAACTATTTCCTGTTTATATTTTCATTTTTTTTTAATAGTAATGCTAGAAAATCCTGCGCCCTTTTCATTGAATTTCTCTTCCCCCATGAAATATTCCTCCAAGGAAAGATTCTCCCATATAGCTCCCTCACCTGAACCCCACACCCAAACAAAAAAAAACCTGAAAACATCGGTACGCTTCCCAATAACCATACTGTATGTAAACATTGGTCAAAGTTAGTAACTTCCAGCCCCTCCCCCAGGGACTGTGGGTGGTAAGTCATCCCAAAAGACATAGTTATTATGGTTTTCGACTATGCGGAACAAAATGGCTATCTCAAAATTTTGATCCGTTGACTTTGGGAAAAAATGAGCGTGGGAGGGGGCCTAAGGGCTCTCCAATTTTTTCGGTCACTAAAAAAGGGCAAAAGAACTTTTCATTTCCGGTAGAATGAGCCCTTTTGCAACTTTTACACTCTAGGACCACTTGGTCGATACGATGACCCCTGGGAAAAAGAAAAAAAAAAACAAACAAAAAAAAAAAAACAAACAAATAAACACGCACCCGTGATTAGTCTCCTGGCAAAAAATACGAAATCCCACATTTTTGTAGATTAGACCTTGAAATGTTTTCTATAGGGTTCTCTAATACGCTGAATGCGATGATGTGATTTTTGTAACTATTTGATGACTTTTAGGGGGTGTTTCCCTCTAGTTTCTAAAATAAGGCAAAATTTCTCAGGCTCGTAACTTTTGATGACCAAGACTAAATTTGATAAAACTTATATATTTGAAATCAGCAAAAAAATCCGATTCTTTTGATACATCTTTTAGCATCGAAAAGATATTAGCATCTGTTTTTTAGAGTTTCGTTTACTATTAAGCCGGGTCGCTCCTTACTACAGTTCGTTACCACGAACTGTTTGTTGATCTACTTGAACAAAACTCAATGGAACAAAACTATCTACTTGAACAAAACCCAACACTATGTTCAATTCCTTTTTGATCCCTTTTGGTCAACAGTGTTTGCGCTCAGTCTTGAACTCGTGTTGGTAAACAGTACCGACATATTGTTTCCCCTCGCCGGGACCGGATCTCGACCGGATCTGGCGATATTGGGGGATGGGAGGGGGAAACCTAAAATCTTGGAAAACACTTTGAGTGAAGGGATCGTGATGAAACTTGGTGGGAAAAATAAGCACAAGTCCTAGATACATGACTGACATAACCGGAACAGATCCGCTCTCTTTGGGGTAGTTGGGAGGGGGGTTATTTCTGAAAAATTGGGAAAATGAGGTATTTTTAACTTACGAACGGGTGACTGGATCTCAATGAAATTAAATAAAAAAACAAGTTTTTTAAATGAAAGTAAGGAGCGACATTAAAACTTAAAACGAACAGAAATTACTCCGTATATGAAAGAGGCTTTTCCTTCTCAACGCCCCGCTCTTTACGCTAAAGTTTGACTCTTGCTCTTAACTCTATATTCTAAAACAGTAAAAAACTTTAGCGTAAAGAGCGGGGCGTTGAGAAGGAAAAGCCCCTTTCATATACGGAGAAATTTCTCTTCGTTCTAAGTTTTAATGTCGCTCCTTACTTTCGTTTGAAAAACTTGTTTTTTTAAATTTAATTTCTGAACGTTTTTGAATCAATGCATGTTTTGATTTTGGCTCTCCGCAGAGGAATAATTAAAACGAAATTTGTATATTTATTTTTTTGGCTAAATGGCTTTCTCATAATTTTGATCGAATGATCTTGAGAAAAAAAGAGCGGGGGAGAAAGCCTAGTTGCCCTCCGATTTTCGGTTAATTAAAAAGGCAACTAGAACTTTTAATTTTTTACGAATCTTTTTATAAGTAAATGATATACGTAACTCATAAATTAGCTTACGTAAAGAACTTTTGTATTCTCATGTTTTTATTACATTTATGAGGGGGTTCGCCCCCTCGTCAGTACCTCGCTCTTTACACTAAAACTTAAACTTTGTCCCAATTCATTAAGAATGACCCCTGAATCACAAAAGCCGCAGAATAAATAGTTGAAATTACTAAAAATACTTTAGCGTAAATAGCAAGGTATTAGGAGGAGGTGAGCCCCTCATATGGGTAATAATTTCTGTTCGTTTTAAGTTTTAATGCTGCTGCTTACTTCCAGCGTGAAAAAAAACTTTTTCATATTTTTTTCATTGTTTTTTAAGTAATGCTAGTAAATCCTGCGCTCCCTTCATGGAAATTTTCTTCCCCCACGACAAATTCTTCGACGGAAAGTTCCCCCAGCATATCCCCCTCTTCTCAACCCCTGCCTGCAACCAAAAAATCCTCCTGAAAACGTCTGTACACTTCCCAATAACCATTACTATATGTAAGCACTGGTCAAAGTTTTGTAACCCCTCCCACAGGCACTGTGGGGGAGTAAGTCGTCCCCAAAGACATAGTTATAAGGTTTTTCAACTACGCTGAATAAAATGGCTATCTCAGAATTTTGGGAAGAATCCGTTAACTTTGGGAAAATAATTAGCGTGGGAGGGGGCCTAGGTGCCCTCCAATTTTTTTGGTCACTTAAAAAGGGCACTATAACTTTTCTTTTCCGTTAGAATGAGCCCTCTTGCAACATTCTAGGACAACTGGGTCAATACGATCATCCCTGGGAAAAAAAAAAAAAAAATAAATAAACACGCATCCGTGATCTGCCTTCTGGCAAAAAATATAAAATTCCATATTTTTGTTGATAGGAGCTTGAAACTTCTACAATAGGGTTTTCTGATACGCTGAATCTAATGGTGTATTTTCGTTAAGATTCTATGACTTTTAGGGGGTGTTTTCCCCTATTTTCTAAAATAACGCAAATTTTCTCAGGCTCGTAACTTTTGATGGGTAAGACTAAGCTTGATGAAACTTATATATTTAAAGTCAGCATTAAAATGCGATTCTTTTGATGTAGCTATTGGTACCAAAATTTCATTTTTAAGAATTTTGGTTACTATTGAGCCGGGTTGCTCCTTACTACAGTTCGTTACCACGAACTGTTTGATTTGATATTTAGAAGGATATCTTTCCTCAGAGCTCTTATTTTAAATCCCGACTTGATCTGGTGACATTTGGGGGAGTTTAGGGGGACATAAAATAATGGAAAACGCTTGGAGTGGAGGGATCGAGATGAAAATTGGTGAGAAAAATAAGTAAAAGTGTTAGATACGTGATTGACATAATAGGAATTGATCCGCTCAATTTGGGGAATTGGGGGGGGGGGGGTCTGAAAAATTAGAAAAATAACGTATTTTTAGCTTACGAAGGAGTGATCGGATCTTCATGAAACTTCATATTTAGAAGGATCTCGTAACTCAGACCTTTTATTTTAAATCTTAACCGGATATAGCGTCATTTGGAGGGGGGGGGGAATACTTAAAGTGGAGAGATCAGGATGGAGCTGGATGGGAAGAATACAAACAAGTCTAAGATGCTGACATGACCTGACTGGATCCGTTCTCTTTTGTAGAATTGAGGGGGGGGGGGGGTAATTCAGAAAAATGAGGTATTTGTAACTTACGAACGGGTGATCACATTTTAATGAAATTTGATATTTAGAAGGAATTTGTGTTTTAAAGCTCTTATTTTAAATTCCAACCGGATCATTTGACGTTGGGGGAGTTTGAGGGGGAAACCAGGATTCTTGGAAAACCTAAAAATTGGGGTATTTTTTTCTTATGGATAGGTGATCGGATCTTAATTAAACTTGATGTGTAGAAGGATATTATGTCTCAGATGCTCCATTTTCGATGCAAATTGGATCTGGGGACACAGGGGGTTGGAGGAGGGAAACAGAAATCTTGGAAAACGCTTAGAATGGACCGATCGGGATGAAACTTGATGGGAAGAATAAGCACAAGTTCTAGATAAGTGATTGCCAAAATTGGAATGGATCCTTTATCTTTGGAGGAGCTGGGGGGGGGGGTGTTAATTTGGAGAAATTAGAAAAATTGAGGTATTTTTAACTTAAGAACAAGTGACCGGATCTTAATGAAATTTGATATTTATAGGGAATCCATGTCTCAGAGCTCTTATTTTAAATCTGGACCTGATCTGTTCACATTAGGGGGACCTCGAGGGGGAAATCGGAAATCTTTGAAAACACTTAGAGTGGAGGAATCGGGATGAAGCTTGGTGGATAGAATAAGCAAATGTCGTAGATACGTGATTGACGTAATCGTACTGGATTTGCTCTATTTGGGGGAGTTGTTCAGTGCTTTGGCGAGTTTGGTGCTTCTGGAAGTGCTAAGACGATGAAAATTGGTAGGCGTGTCAGGGAGCTGCACAATTTGACTTGATAAAGTCGTTTTCCCAGATTCGACCATCTGGGGGGCTAAAGGGAGAGGAAAAATTAGAAAAAATTAGGTATTTATAACATACGAGTGGGTGATCGGATCTTAATGAATTTTGATATTTAGAAGGACATCCTGACTTGGAGCTCTTATGTTAAATCTGACCGGCATTAAGCTTCTTATTTTCCATACAAATCAATCTATTGATTAGCAAAATTTTGCTAGAGCTCATACGATATGATCCCTTGGCTCTTAGCTCTTCTTGCCTCGTCAAAAGTGCCATATGAGTTCTTAGCTCTTGTTATTTTGCGGACTATCCCCATCAACAATTTCTGGAAGTAGTCGCAAGCAGAATAAGTCGCGGTCTTAAGTGGTCGCAATGAGGTTTATAAAAGGCCGCAGCCGCAAGTTCACTACCACAGTTGCAATTAGTTGTAGTTACAGCCTTAGTGGCAGCAATAGTAGTCCTGAAAACTTAAAGTTTAAAGCCCTTTGCCGTTTTTAAGATATTGCAGATTCCCCCTTTGGATAGCCTGGATGCACAAAGTGTCTGACTTATTTCAACATCTCCCTCAACATTCTATGAAGTCTAAGCTTAAAACCCTTAGGTTTTTAGGACACACTCAGGATGAAACATTCCTACTTTACCTGTGATAAATCGTGTCTGTAAACAATAGGCAAATTATGTAATTTAAAAACCTCATCATGGGGGCTATGGGGGACTTGGTATCCCCGGAGGCAAAGTTTTTAGATCTTTACTCTATTTTGAACAAGATGTCTTTTTTAAATGTTGATCAGTGCTGAGGAGGAGGCTTCTAATTGGGAAAAGTGTGGGAAGGCATGTTTGCCCTCCAATTACTTTTAATATGTCATTTAATATTTCCTGAAAGTTTGAGCTTAATACCCTCAGCCGTCTTTGAAATATTTCTGATAGGCTTTTTTGACAACCAGCATGCACATACTGTGATAACATTTTGTTAAATATCCTCCCCTAAAATTTCCAGAAAGAAGTCGTAAGTAAAATTAGTTACAATCACAAGTAGATGCATCCACAGTCACGAGTAGCGATCCTAAGTGGTTGCAAAAGCAGTCACAAGATGTCGCAGTTGTAAATAATAACTGTTGCAGTAACAGTTTAGTAGTAGTAGCGACCCTGAAAAATTTTAGTGATGATCACTCAATGATGAAAATCCAGATAAAAATAGTTATATTAAAATAATTCATAATTGAAAAAAATATGTAATTGAAAGGTGGTTTCCTATTAATCAAGTTAGTTGAGACTTAAAGTGACATTAGAATTGAAAAATACATCATTTAGTAAACCCATTTAAAACCTTAACGAGGTCATATAGGGTGAAAGCACTTTTGTTTACTATTGGTTTACTTTTGGTTTTAACGGAGCTCTACTACAATTTCGTGCCCATGAATTCAAATACGAAGTAACATTGGGTTTCTCTATTAGTTTTAATTTTTGAGGCCTGGGATGAGCCAGCATCTATTCAGGCATATATTTTCCGTTTAGAACTTGATAAAGCAACGGGTTCAGACGCCCAGAACCCGAAAATTTGATATACGGAACAGTAAAATTGGTTGATACTATTTTATCTATGCTATTTTATTTCAGGCTTGTATCGCCCATCAGCATGTTCCTGATTCGCTATTGATTACGTGATACATATAGACCGACTACTGTAGGCTAGACGATTTTCAAGCTTCTTGAGAAGCTTATCTTGGCATCCAGAACCCTCATGCAACCCTTCCAGCGATTATTGAAAGATATAAAAAGGCAAAGGTACTCTATAAGTTTGTGCCATTGATTTTTCAAAGAATTTTGACTCTATTCTTTACTCCAAAGCAATTCTGCCTCTCTTTAGAAGTGGATTTAATCCATTTGTTTGCACCTGTCTATGGCATTGGTATCAAAACTCTTCAGTTCGTATAAGTTTGCAAAGTACTGTTAGTGATCGTATTCGTGTTCGCCGTGGTGTTAAGCAAGATTCTGTTCTTAGTCCAGGAATATTTAATAAGGCTATTAGAGCAGTCACTCGACAGAATTCATCGTACTTAATTGAGCCATATATCGACACAAGTCACTTGTCTTATTCCGATGATGTTCTTCTCTTTGCCGACAATCGAGGGGCGTTCCAGAACGCTGTTGATGCTGTTTGTTGCGGACTGCTTGCTACATCCAAAAACGAGTTTCTTGTATTTTGACTGGGTATTGCCTCCAGTGGTACAGTCCAGGTATGTCACGCAACAATCTCATCTTCCAGTTCACCTAAGGTATTTAGGCCTTCCATTTGGAACGTCAGTTAGATCCGCTTGGCAGCTTATAATTGTCTCCTATAATAAGAAACTAAAAAAATCTTATGATCTTCTCGCCAGGAAAATGGATCTGTTTGATAAGAGAACTCTTGGTCGGATATATAATTCTTTTTTTGCACTGTATGTGTTGTTTTGACACCTATTTGGATATTCTTCTCTGCATCTGATAAAAATTCATCGATATAAGCCTTTACTCGGACCATATATGAAAAAGAGAACGTCAAATTCTGACAAGTTAGTCTCTTTCCAAGCGTACGCTTATTCCTAAAATTTTTCAATATTGAATTTAATAAAACTGATTAAATTATCAGAGATTTTACGAAAAGTAATAGAGCCATTTTTAAAATAGTTCTGTCTAAAACAGCATTTTTCACGCGTCATTTTGCGATTATCCACGAGACCCCAGTGAACTTTCTAAATTATAGTTTCGTGATTCTCTTATTTTATTTAACAAACACAATTTAAATTACCAACCAAACCATCCCTACATAAAATCAAATACGTATTTAGATGGCCAAAATCATAGTTTTTTTCATACTTAGAGGGTCAATTCATTCAAGCATTTAACTGGGCCCTCGTGCAGCTTGACTCGTGCAGCAACTAACTCTACGTGCAGCTCATTCCCATTTAACTAAATCCTCATTCAACTGGACCCCGTTTAAATCGACACGGTTTTCACTTAACCATTGTTTAAAAAATGTAATTCAAAAACTATAATTGATTCAAATCCTGGAAGACCAAAGATGACATCAAAAATGGAAAATTTTATCATTTAGTGTGGTACTTTTAGTCCGGTAAAAGGTCAGAAGGGGATGAAAAATCCGGTACTTAATATGTTTAATATTTGGTTAACTAAACGGCTTTTTCCTATATTTGAGGAAGACTAAAAATGAAATAAGAATTGAAAATATCTTATGACATAGCACCCCATTGTGACCCTAAGTGTAGTCAGTAGGGATGAAAACTTAGATTAAATTATTATATTGAAATAATGTATAATTGAAAAAAAACATGTAATAGTAAGATGGTTTGCTATTAATCAAATTAGTTGAGACTTAAAGTGACATTATTTTAATTTTGAGGCCTGGGACGAAGAGGTAACCTTACTTATATCAATAAGTTTACCTTAATGTTTTTACTTTGTTTCAGGATTAAAGATGTCAATTCTAAACAGAAGATTTGCTTCAAGTTCTCCCTAAAGTCTGTCTTGACTTTCTCGCTCTTTTTTAACCCCTCATCCTTACTCTTTAGCACTGGGAGTGGTTGCGATAAGAATATCGGAAAATTGCTACATTTAACTTCACTCTGGGATTTGACAAATTTGGTTGTTATTGTAAGAAAAGCACGTCAATCACAAAAAAAAAATTCAAATGCAATTTTATTCTCGATTACCATGAGTCTGAAAAAATCGCAGCTTTGATTGGATTACAAATATATTAAAAAAAACAAAAAAACTTGGCTTAACCATATTGGTTATTAGGATCATAATGGTCCAAAGAAATGTCGAGGTTATTTGCTCCATGGCCGTGGCTAAAAACAATAGTGCAGAAAAGGTAAGTCTTTTTGCAAGTGCATCGAATGCTATCACAGTCACCTTTCCAGCTACTGTGAATCAGTCTAAGTAGGCTTTTTGGAAGAGGTAGTGAATCGGTAATTTTGTGTATATAACCGTTTGATGAAAGATTCCTGCCCCAGTTTTAAGACTTTCGACGGAACTAGTTTCCAGCCCCTGATTTTGAGCGATTCAGTTTATATTACTTAGCAAATCTCTCCGAATATTTAAGCTATCATCGGTGTGCGAATATTTTCGGAATTAAGGATCAAATTTTTCATCTCCGTCTAACTCACGGAGATGGAGTCTAACCCTCCAACCGGAGTCTAACCTCATATAGCGTGCAAATAAGGTACTAGATGGTATTATTTTTCGATTCTTAATTTATCCAAAACCAGACAAATTAGGATTTTGATTTTTTCACAACACCCCCACCCCCCTCTGACTGTGACTCCGCTTGTTGTGGATATGGGGTACTAAGGGACCGAATGTTTATGTCAATTATGGTTTGCTCGGACTCAAACTAATAGGAACTGACCTTTGAATCCAGAAAATGTTGTGGAGATATAAATTTGAGCTTCGCCATCCCCATCCTTCCTTCTCTTTTTTTGGAATTTTTTTTTGTGATGCCAAATTTTGTGGAGTTGGAATTTGTTATTAAGAATATTTTTTGAACATTCAGTAAAAAAAAAAACCTTTCTGTCGCTAAAACACTGAGTTTTTACCCTTTTCTTCGTTATTTTCCATGACTAATACATAAAATGAGACCTTAAATCGGCAGTAGAAAAGCTTTCAAAGAGAAAAAATCCCTAAATCATTAGAAACTCATCTGGAATGTGAAGGTTGAGGAGATACGGTAGTTTCAGGGTATGGAAGTAAATAAATCTTTTATACAGAAATTTTTTTCTCCACGATGAAGAAATTTTTAAATCGCTGAAAAATTTGCCCCGATAATCACTTACAGAGTATGCATTTAGAAGGGCTGGGGGTACACATCTAGTTATTTCACTCTATATATTGTATAACGCCCTCCCCGCCCTTAAACCCTATATTATAATTTAGTTTACAATTTTTCATATGTAATTTTTACAATTAAAACTCTGAAACTTAAACCAGATAATTTACTGGTAATTCCAAAATTAAAATACACTGTAATCTAATATCAGCTGAGAGTGACCAGCCCCTCAATTAGTATATAACCTTATTAATACCTTCTATTGAAGTCCTGTATTTACCGTTTCTTCCTTATTTTGATAAAAGGACTTTATGATTAAAAATTCACAATAAAAAGAAAACAATTTAAATTTCATATTTTGAATATTTAAGGTTTCTTTGATACTGTATAACTAAGAAATGAATATGGTTTACTCAGTTATAGAAAATGTACAAAATAATAAGGCATTTGTCAATCGGCGAAGAATTTCAGTTCTGTTGAATATATTACTTATTGATATGGTTTTACTGATTGTAAAGTTGTTAAAGAAACTTTACAAAGAGCCAACCTGAATTAACACTGAGCTTTAGCTGAGTGCTAACATTTTTATCTTTCATGATATGTAGGCAAATTGGTCATATTCTTCCTGATCCTGAAAAAAAAGCATTTAAACAAAACGATGTACTACGCAAAGACTGGGCTGCCCAATTGACCCATGCTGTATCAAAATGAAACAATTTGATGTTGTTTGACACATTCAGTCGAAATGATGACACAATCGACGAAACTGACACATTTTTGTCATCCAAGTCTTGTTTTTTGAAAGAAAAGTAAAATTTCAAGTTTCTACCTCCAGGAAAGCTACAAATTAATGGAAGGGAATGGCGCTATCTAACGGTGGCAGTAGTACACAAACAGTGCGGAATACAGAGCAGATATCATCACCATCTTTAAAATTTAAACCACGCGAAGAAAACAGCCATTTGCGAAAATTTCAAATCGAAATGCACATTAAATATCTGAACTTAATTGGCTTTTTGATTGAGTATTTGATGTAGCCAACTGGTACGTACTTAAGAGTAAAAAGTAAACAGCATGTAGTTTACCAAAGCTGTATGCATAATCAACAACTCCCATTTTTTGAAGTACAGGAGAGGTATCCCTACACGGACAAGATTACAAATTTCCAGAGATGTCTTTCCTTCAGAATAATACGTCTGGCTTAAGAAGGCACCAACAAATATGACAAAAATACTAGATTGAAGCTGGTTGAATGGCTTGCATATTGAGTAAATAAAATTGAATATTGAGTACATTATTGGAGAAGGGGGGTAACTGCCTCCTCCCTCTCCATGACGTAACAACACCCATGATCATAACCTTAACACATTTTCTTCACTTACATGTAACTTTATGTTTGATTATTGACTTGACTCGATTATTGAATGAATTGATTTTTGCTTCGCTTTCTTAGATTGTATTTTGTTATTTATGACAATGCATGCATAAGAATTTAGCATATTACTGCTTTTTATGGCACTTGGTATTAACCAAGGCCCGTTAATTCGGAAAAATTGAAAAATTGAAGCATTTTTAACTTACGAACTGTTGATCAGATCTTAATAAAATTTAATGTTTGGAAGGATATCGTGCCTCATAGCTGTTATTTTAAATCCTGACCGGATCTGGTGGCATTGGGGGGAGTTGGGAGGGGGAAACCTAAAATGTTGGAAAACACTAAGAGTGAAGGAATCAGGATGAAACTGAGTGGGAAAAATAATCACAAGTCTTAGATACATGATTGACATAACCGGAACAGATCCACTCTCTTTGGGGTAGTTAGGGGTGGGGGGGACGGTTTAGTTCTGAAAAATTAGAAAAAATGCGGTATTTTTAACTTACGAACGGGAGATCGGATCTCAATGAAATTTGATATTTAGAAGGATATCGTTTCTCAGAGCTCTTACCTTAAACCCCGATCGGATCTGGTGACATTGATGGGGGAGTTGGGAGGGAGAAACCTAAAACCAGGAAAACACTTAGAGTGGAGGGGGATGAAACTTGGTGGAAAAAATAAGCACAAGTCCTAGATACATGATTAACATAACTGGAACGGATCCACTCTCTTTGGGGTAGTTGGGGGGGGGGAGGGTTAAATCTGAAAAGTTAGAAAAAATGAGGTATTTTTAACTTACGAACAGGTGAACAGATCTCAATGAAATTTGAAATTTAGAAGGATATCGTGCCTCAAAGCCCTTATTTTCAATTCTGACAGGATCTGATGACATTGGAGGGGAGTTTGGGGTGGGGGAAAATAAAATCATGGAAAACGCTTAGATTGGAGGGATCGGGATAAAACTTGGTGGAAAAAATAAGCAAAAGTCTTAGATACGTGATTTACATAATTGGAACGGACCTGCTCTATTGGGGGGGGGGGGGGGTGAATTCTGAAAAATTAGAAAAAATGACATATTTTTAACTTACGAAGGAGTGATCAGGTCTTCATGAAACTTCATATTTAGAAGGACCTCGTAACTCAGATCTCTTATTTTAAATATCAACCGGATCCAGCGTACTTGGGGGGGGCGGGGGGGCAGTTGGAAGGGCGGAAATCTTAGAAAATACTTAGAGCGGTGAGATCAGAATTAAACTAGATGGGAAGAATAAAAACTTGTCTAGATACGTGACTGACATAATCAGACCGGATCTGCTTTCTTTGGTGGAGTTTTTTTTTTGGGGGGGAGGGTAATTTTGAAAATTGAGGTATTTGTAACTTACAAAAGGGTGACCAGATCTTAATGAAATTTGATATTTAGAAGAATCTTGTGCTTTAAAGCTCTAATTTCAAATTCCTACCAGATCCTGTGACGTTGGGAGGAGTTGGAGGGGGAAACCGGAATTCTTGGAAAACGGGAAAATTGGGGTATTTTTATCTTACGAATAGGTGATCGGATCTTAAATGAAGTTTGATATTTAGAAGGAATTCATGTCTCAGAGCTCTTATTTCAAATCCCAAACAGATCTTTGACATTGGGGGGAGTTGGAGGGGGAAATCTTGGAAAACACTTGGAGTGGAGGAATCGTGATGAAGCTTGGTGGATAGAATAAGCAAATGTCCTTGATATGTGATTGGCGGAATCGTACTGGATTCACTCTCTTCGGGGGAGTTGGGGGCAGGGGTTCAGTGATTTGGCGAGTCAGATGCTTTTGGACGTGCTAGGACGATGAAAATCGGTAGGCGTGTCAGGGACCTGCACAAATTAACTTGATAAAGTGTTTTTCCCAGAATTGACCATCTGTGGGGCTAAAGGGAGAGAAAAATTAGAAAAAATTAGGTATTTATAACTTACGGGGGGGGAGTGATCGGATCTTAATAAATTTTGATATTTAGAAGGACATCGTGACTCAGAGCTCTTATTTTAAATCCTGACCGGCATTAAGCCTCTTATTTTCCTTTTAAATCAATCTATTGATTTATAAAATGATTGTTTCATTGATTGTTAATGATTGTTAATTGTTATCTATTGATTGTTAGAGCTCATACCATATGTTCTCTTGGCTCTTAGCTCTTCTTGCCTTGTCACAAGTGTCATATGAGCTCTTAGCTCTTGTTTATTCCGTTTTTAGTGATCATTTATATTCTGTATCAGGGTAGAATATTGTATAATCAAACACATATTGCTATTTTGTATAACATAACGGGGATATTTTGCTATCTCCTCTTTTCTTATGCTATTTTTTGGTGCTTAAGAAATAGAACTTTAGGACATATTTTGCATTTATGTGTAATTTAATGTATTTTCGACTTGGTCACTGCTTTTTGAGGCTATATTTTTATTTTGTGACAGTTCTTATGCTAAATTCTATAGATTTTTAATGCTTTTTTTCGATGATCTAGCTAATTTGAACTAACTTGAGGATATATTTGAGTGGATTTCTGTTTTCTTAGGCTGTATACTAATACTTCAGATAATTTTAAGACTAAATTTTAGCAGACAAGATCTTTCTCATACTTATTTTTCAATATCTGATATGATATAGAAGTTTCTGGAATTTATTTTAGATTCAACATGGATATTTATACAATTATTCAAAAAAAGGTTTTTAGAACTTTAGAATATAGTCAACAAATATTAACTTTGAAAAAATAATGTATATTAAAAATAATTTTCTTTCACTTATTTTTTGTTGTTGCATCGCAACTTTAGAACGAAAAGCGTATATACGTGCAAAACACTGAAAAAATTAACTTGTATCTTAAAAAACTTTCAAAAAGAAAGTTTTAATGTAACTACAATGTTTTAGGGAAAACTTTGGTAATTAAAACGTAAAGTGTTTTATTTTTTTCCATAATGCTGTTGGACACATAATAAAAACTAATTTTTTGCATTCTCTTGCAAATGATCTTTAAAATGAAATGAGGCTCGTATCACATGCTCAGTGATACAAAAATTATTTTGAATGTAAGTAGACTTTCATAAACTTTCGCAACTCAGTCATCAACAACTTTTATTTTTATATGTAAATTCTATTTGTTGAAACTCTTTAAATACGTATAAATCGGTGTTTTCCGATATCCCGAAAATGGTCGAAAATAAGGAGAGAATTTGATCATCTTCACCATCTTCAGACATTGAATCCAATCCCATTTAAAAAGAAACAGTATCAAAATTTACGCCAAATTTCTCGTTTAGATCTTTCTTCATACAAGCAACCAGTTTCTGATTCTGAAAAAAAGAGAAGACAAATTGTGAATATTCTCTCTTAAATAAATAAATATCTAAGAACTATTTATTTATAAAAATAAATGCTGTCAAATACCATGGTTAAAATATTGTGTCAATCAGTAAAAATACTCTGTTAATAAAGAAAGTATAGTAAATAAGGAGCAACAATTAATCGTCAGATCTCTTGTTCATTCCCAAAAGAAACTGTAGTTCTAAGAAGTCGTGGCAGTCACAGTTGCAAGTAATCTAAATTGCGAAAAAGGTTTAAGTTTGACTTGACTTCTTAACTTAATTTCTGTTTGTTTTTATTATGATTCACCATTTGACTTTATTTCTGCTCGTCTTAGATATCTTATATATCTATATCTAGTTATTTAGTTTTCTTTAAAAATTTCTTTTATAGGAATTTTTGAATTAATAAACATTTAACGACAAGTACAGCACTCTCACTTCGCTGAGGCGAGATGCCTTTTTGGTATTAGAATGTGCACTTCAAATTTGTGCCCCAGTACCACATCTTTCAATGTTCTATAACCATTCTTTCAACACGATCATCTCTGTACGAAAAGCAGAAAAACCCCAAAAATACAACCACACATCCGTGCAATCCCTTCGGGGAAAAAATAGACTCACATAATTTTTTGGACACATTAGCTTGAAATAAAGGGTTCTCTGAAATGTTAAATTTAATAATGTAATTGCCATTGAATTTAATTTTCATTTTAGTTTTCATTTCCCTTTTTCAAAGCTATGAAATTTTTCTGATGCTAATGAATGAGAAGCTTTAAATTCACTTTGTTCTGCGTATAAAGAACGAACATTAAGAGTATAATCTTTTGATACATATGGGTTCCATTGACAGAAGCTATTCTTTCCTCAAGGCTCAGTACCAAGAACGTTCAGATTTATTACGGTTTGATTCAGTTTGAATATATCTGATTTTTGATTTTTAACTTCAAGTTTGGTTGGCTGTGTATCATAAGCATTGTCACACAAATGAAGAAAATAGAGTTGTGATCAAAGAAAACAAATACTGGATTTAAGAAAATCCTGAAGGCTTTAAAGCGTCTGGCACAATAGATAACACTACAAGCACCAAAGCTAGTACGTAGTTGCTACCCAGAACTGAAAACTGAAAATTCATAGAATACAAGCCCCTGTGAAAACAGCTTTTCAATGGAGGGATGCTACCAGTCGAGGGTTAGTTAAAAAGTCAAAATTTCACTAGGTTTTCAATGGAGATTGTTTTAATGGCACTTAGTATTTACCAAGTGATATATAGCGATCGCAAATTTTGTCGGTCTCTCTGTCTGTCCCGGTTTTGCTAGTATGGGCTCTTCCAGATAAGCTAGGACAATGAAATTTGGCAGGCGTTTCAGGGACAATACCAGATTAAATTTGAAATAGTCATTTTTCTGATTTGACCATCTGGGGGGGGGGAGGAAGTGAGGGGACGGTTCAAATTTGAAAAATTAGAAAAAATAAGGTATTTTTAACTTACGAACGGGTGATAGATCTTGATGAAATTTGATATTTAGAAGGACCTCATGTCTCAGAGCTCTTATTTTAAATCCTGACCGGATCTGGTGATATTGAGGGGTTTTGAGGGGGAGACCTGAAATCTTGGAAAACGTTTAGAGTGGAAGGATCAGGATGAAACTCGATGGGAAAAATAACCATAAGTCTTAGATACATGATTGACATATCCCGAACGGATCGGCTCTCTTTGGGGGAATCGGGGAAGGGGATTTCCAGTGCTATGGCGATCTCGGTGCTTCTGGATATGCTTGGACGATGAAAATTGGTAGGCATGCCGAGGACCTGCATAAATTGACTTCATAAAAGTCGTTTCCCGATTCAACCATATGGGGGGGGGGTGGAGGGAGAGGAAAAATTGAAAAAAAGGCATTGTTAACTTACGAATGGGTGATCTCATCTTAAAGAAATTTGATAATCAGATGGACCTCGTGTCTCAGAGCTCTTATTTAAAATCCTGACCGTATCCGGTGAAATTGGGTAGAGTTCGAGGGTGAAACGGGAAATATTGGGAAACGCTTAGAGTGGAGAGATCGGGATAAAACTTGATGGATAGAATAAGCACTTTCGTGGATACGTCATTGTCGCAACTGGACTGGATCAGTCCTCTTTTGGGAGTTACGAGGGGGTTCAGTGCTTTGGCGAGTTCAGTGCTTCTGGACGTATTAGGACGAAAAAATTGGTAGGCGTGTCAGGGACCTGCACAGATTGACTTGACAATTCTTTTTACCCGATTAAATTATCTGGGGGGCTACAGAGAGAAGACAAATTAGAAGCTTCACAAAATAACCCTAGGCAAATTCTGCAACACTCTTTCCTCCACATGCTTTCTTCTTGGTCCCTTTGTGGAATTATTTCACAATATCTGACCGGAAAAAAATTAGATCTCCATTCTTTTGTTTTTACAAATATCTTGTCCAACTGCCACTTTTGACTCGTAACCGGTACTTTTCGAGTAAACAAAGTATTTTTTATATTTCTTCGAAAATGGGTCAGCTTGTGGACTGGTTCCACAAGCATCAAGAAAATATTGTCGATTTTCCACATAACTGTAAAGCTTAACTGTGTTGCTTATATAGCTGAGATACTATTTGTTGTTTTTTTGTGAGTTTTTTCTTGTTTCTTTATTCAATTGGTATTGTATTTTTCTGTTTTTTTTTGTTTGTTTTTTACTGAGGATATCTGCATGTAAAGAGGGTTGAAATAAATTGTTATTATTATTCATTGGTTGCCGTTGATTGGGTATACGTAGTACGTGACCCTGGGGCTGACCGATCTTGCTGCGTTTGGATTGCGTGGTTATCCTCTGCTGCCAATGGGTGTTAGAAATTCCTCTAAGACGTGTATTATTGAAAGCAAGAATTCTCGTCTCCTGTACCTTGTTTAAGTGCCAGGTTTCGTACGTGTAAAGCAAAACTGGCCTGACATTGCTATTAAAGAGTTGCAATTTATGCCGAAGAGAGAAACTTTGAGATTGCCAAACTTTTCGTAGTCTATTGAAGGCTCCCTTTGCATGGCCTATACTCGTGAGCACTTAATCAGTAAAAATTTCTTTGCAGATAAATATATTTTTAAATACAATAAATAAAAATAATAATAATAAATGGTAAAAGTAAATGCATTGTGACATGCCCCTCGCAAGACTTTGTGGCCTGGAATGCAGGGAAAAGAAAACAAAGCATAAAAAGGATAAAAGTACTCACTGGCAAAGAAATTGACGGGAAGCTGCTCTTTCAAATTCCAACGAGAAATACGAAATTAAAGTTTGATGCCATAATTTTAAACGACCATAGCATCCTAAATTTAAGGCGGGCTAAAATCCTCCCCTCGCAATCTACGTTTGAGAAAGGAAAACGAAAAAATTGATTAAAAAAATGAAGCCCAAAACATAGGTGACGTAGAGCCAATCGAAAAGAAGCGAAAAAAAAAAACAACAACAAAGATATTTTGGCAACGACCTCTTCCAAGTCGTCCTCAATGGTCAACACCGAACATTAAAATCAGCAAAAAAAAATTTAATCTTGTTTATTCAACTTTACAGAGACAGAGACAACACTGAAAAAAGCCAAAATAAATGAAAGACAATTTAATCGTTACATTAGGGAAGAACTATGTACTTCTTGATTAATACAGCCTGTCTACTGACCTGATTTGTGTTATTGATTCCACCACATTTAAATTAAAATTGTATTTATTCTTTACTGGAAACAATAAAAAATCTCAATTTATGTTAATGCGTCTCAATTAATCGTTTCTATGTTATCATTACATAGGGTTTTCAGTAAAACCGAAATCTGAAAATTATCATAATAAATATTTGAACAGATTCTGATTAGATGTCAATTGTGGTAAGAGAAAATGAGTTCACTGCCTTTATTTTATGTACACGAAGTATTTGATGGAACAGCCAAACTTGGCAAGTAATTCTGCAGAGAATATATCGTTTGATAAACCGAGCTGGAGTTATTGAGAAAAGTATTAGTAGTTTTTCTACTGAATTCCAAAAAATTTTCCTGTTTCTGGTCATTTCAGTCTGTCTTATGTTCGCAGTTGACGAATTAGACTTCTTTCAGTTTTCTTTTTTCTAAATTTATTCTCTGTCTTTTCCGTGCCGGTCTAATTTTTTCTTGTTACGAGTTATTAATTAAATAATATAATGATGATGGATAGCTCAAGTAAACATTTGCAATTACCAATCTGCTATAGGCCTACTTGCTGCGTACTAATAAGTTTCTAAAGAAGCCTGAGCTAAAATTTAGCTTGAAGAGCATGGGTTTGCAGCCCAAATCATGTTTTCGAATCTCTAAATTTAGATATTTCTGATTTTTGTTTCTTTGAAACAATCTGAGTCTTTAAGGAGTTTCTCCTACCCTTGTCACCCCTGCAGGTAAATATACCAACATAAGTGAAATTTTTGAATAAACAGTTAGAGGGATGGGGCCCCTAAGTGCTTCCAGCAGCTGTTTTGTACATTACCCAAAAATGGGAATAGAACTCAAAATGTTTATGTGAATAAGTCTAATCTCGATTTCTTATGATAAACGTTTTGATAAAATCATTCTCTTAAAGTTGGACTTTTTATCTTAACTCTACTTTTTAAAACAGAAAGAAATTTTAGCGTAAAGAGCGTGGCGTTAAGGAGGACAAGCCCCTTTCATATACGGAGTAATTTTTGTTCGTTTTAAGTTTTAATGTTGCTCCTTACTTTCATTTACAAAAACTTGTTTTTTTATTTAATTTCTGGACGTTTTTGAATTAATGCATGTTTTGATCTTGGCTCTCCGCACATAAATAATTAAAACGAAATCTGCATATTAATTAATTGCAATTAATCGAAAGATTTTGAGAAAAAAAGGAGTAAGGGAGGAGGCCTAGTTGCCCTCCAATTTTTTGATTACTTAAAAAGGCAACTAAAACTTATAATTTTTTACGAACGTTTTCATTGGTAAGAAATATACGTAACCTACGAATTAACTTTCGTAACAAACTTCTATATTCGTACGTTTTTATTGCGTATATGAGGGGGTTCACCGCTCGTCGATACCCCGCTCTTTACATTAAAGCTTAAATTTTGTCCCAAGTCCTTAAGAATGACCTCTGAATCACAAAGGCCGTAGAATAAACAGTTGAAATTACTAAAAATACTTTAGCGTAAAGAGTCGGGTATTACGAGAAGGTAAAGTCCTCATTTGCGTAATAATTTGTGTTTTTTTTTAAAGTTTTAATGTTGTTCCTTACTTTCAGCAGAAAAAACTTTTCATATTTATTTTTTCATTTTTTTTTCAAACAATGCTAGAAAATCCTGCGCCCCCTTCATTGAAATTCTCTTCCCCCATGAGAAGTTCTTCCATAGAAATATCCTCCCACGTAACCTCCCCCTCAACTCCCCCCTTTAGACCAAAAAAATCCCCCTGAAAAAAAAAAAAAAAAACACGCATCCGTGATCTGTCTTCTGGTAAAAAATGCAAAATTCAACATTTTTGTAGATAGAGCTTGAAACTTCTACAATGAGGTTCTCATATACGCTGATTCTGATGGTGTGATTTTTGTTAAGATTGTATGATTCTTAGGGGGTTTTTCCCTCTATTTTCTAAATTGAGGCATATGTTCTCAGGCTCGTAACTTTTAATGGGCCGGACTAATCTTTCTTAAACCTATATATCTAAAATCAGCACTAAAATGCAATTCTTTTGATGTAACTATTGGTATCAAAATTCTATTTTTAAAAATTTCGGTTACTATTGCGCCGGGTCACTCCTTAATACAGTTCGTTACCACGAACTGTTTGAAAGTAAACATAAACCTGAAGCAGAAGTCTAGCTTATTTCACAAGCAAATTCAGAGCTTTTATAATAAGTACTTGCTCTCTTCTTCGTAGATTTGTCAATGAAAAGTGATTGACTCCTCAATGCTTATACATGTACACACGAAGGACAATTTCAAGCTTTTGACCCCCTTCTGTCCCCAAGTGATGAGATTTTTGTAATTTTCTTATTTAAATCTACTATTTGCTCTATTATTACCTATTTTATAAAATTTTGTCTCACTCCTATTCATATGGCCCTCTCCAGGCTAAAGTTTTACGTACAAGTTTCGCGAAGATTCTGGAAATTAATATTTATGAAAAAAACAAGTTCAAAACTAGATTAAACTATTTCACAAGAAATCTATTTATTAAGAGGGCACTACCCCTAAACTGAATTACCATATCACCCTAACTTCATTTTTGATAAAAAAAAAACCATGGAGATTTTTTTTCAACTAAACAAGGGAAACCAATAGGAGGGTGGCAACTGCCATGTGGAATTTTTAAAATATATTTTGAGTTAGGAAATACTCTTTTCAGTGTTTTTACAGTATAAAATCAAAATTAAATCTCCCTTAGATTTTTTAATTTCTTTTCCTCATAAGAAAATTGAGAAGATATTTGCCTCTTCTTATTTTCCACTCTCTCAGTCTTGGTCACTCACCATGCAATATTACTAAGTTCAGATTTGCAATAGAACAAAAGATCGAGAAAACCGCAATTGATAAAATTGTTTTGATAAAAACAATTGATTAGAGATTCTAATTGCTAAAGATTTTTTATATAAAGGTTAATTTGATGAATATATTAAATGGAGAATAGCTGAAAGCACGCTACAAAACAGTATCACCGCGACACAATCACCGGGAGAGGGGGTAACCCTGTTTTTACATGTGCCTAATGCATCCTCTATTTGGTCAACACATCCTTCTCCCTTTCCTGACTTTCTCTTATAACGTTCTCTAAGAAAGTCTCTTATGACATTCTCTTAGATATACAGCATCTCTAAGTCTTAGAAGTATCATCGTACTAAGTAATTTTCTTCCTATTGAAACCAAGCTATTACCTCTAAAATTACCAAACTGACTGCAATGACTTGTCCTATAGAGGGATTTAATTAGAGTTTTGCTAAAATCGCTAGGTACTTCTTCTTAAAAAAAAATCATACTCGACCACCCCTCAATCTATCCCTCTTCAAATACTCCCAACTTTCTCCAGGAGGCATAAAATTCCCTCTTATATACATTACCCATTTCAAATCTTTCTGAACCAATCCCATTTTTAGGTAAATTTCTTCTCCCCAGTTCTCTTTGACCTTCACATATAGCCCGAGGGACGGTGAGGTGGCCTTCTCAGCTTGCCAAATTTGAACTTCTTGAGACCCTAGCCTAGCGGCAACCAACCTAGATACAGTCCTTACCATTCCTTCTATCCCCTTTCCCTCATTCCAGCAATAACATAGCCCTGCACGGTCTAATATATTCTTCACCCTATTTGGCCACGAATCCTTCCTCCTATCTTGAAGAATCAATAAAAATGTTTGTTTAACTAGCATGTTATCTTCTATCGATGTCACCCTTACTCAATAATTAACCATGCTAATTAATCTACTCTGTCTTTTAGACTTTATTCATATATGCAAAATATAGCAATAACCCATTAAACTGATTATCAAGGCCTAACAAACGCTTAAAAAATCACAACTGCAGGCAATTTTTAAGATACTTAATTTGCATGGATGACATGGACTTTAACTGTTCTTCAACAACGGACTTCAAATTTATTTTTATTCAAATATGGAAAATACAGCAATAACCCATTAAACTTATTATCAAGTCCTAATATACGCTTAAAAAACCACAACTGCAGGCAACATATTAATAGACTTGAGATTCCTTATAGCATTTTTTCATTTTTAAGATACTTAATTCGCAAAGATGACATGGACTTCAACTGTTCTTCAACAATGGACCTCAACGGTGGACTGATGATTCGTGCTTTCTTCAACTGTTGTTGGATGTGAAATATAGTTTATATATTATATGAAGTCTATAAACATTTCTGTGGGCAAATCTCCAGCATTTTTATTAGGTAGGGGGGGAGGGGCAAGAGAGGTCCATATCCTGATAGTAAAGGGGCATTAGATACAAATTAATTTTTTCTTTACATTATTGGGAGGTCAACTGCCCCCTCCCTCTCCACGACGTAACAACACCCCTGAAGATACCCTTAACACATTTTCTTCACTTACATGTAACTTAATGTTTGATTATTGACTTGACTCGATTATTGAATGACTTGATTTTTGCTTCACTTTCTTAGATTGTATTTTGTTATTTATGACAAATTCTTTTGTCATAAATCACAAAATTTTTTTGTGATGCCAAATTTTGTGGAGTTGGAATATGTTATTAAGAATATTTTTTGAACAATGCATGCATAAGAATTTAGCATTGCTTTTTTATTCTGTTTTTAGTGATAATTTATATTTTGTATCAGGGTAGAATATTGAATAATCAAACACATATTGCTAATTTTTATAAGATAACGGGGATATTTCGCTATCTCCTCTTTTCTTAGGCTATTTTTTGGTGCTTAAGGAATGGAAGAATAGGACATATTTTGCATTTATGTGTAATTTAATGTATTTTCGACTTGGTCACTGCTTTTTGAGGCTATATTTTTATTTTGTGACAGTTCTTATGCTAAATTTTATAGATTTTCGATGATTTTTTTTTTTCGATGATTTAGCTAATTTGAACTAACTTGAGGAAATATTTTAGTCGATTTCTGTTTTCTTAGGCTGTATACTAATACTTAAGGTAATTTTAATACTAAATTTTAGCACACAAGATCTTTCTCATACTTATTTTTCAATATCTGATATGATTTAGAAGTTTCTGGAATTTATTTTAGATTCAACATGGACATTTATACAATTATTCAAAAAAAGGTTTTTAGAACTTTATAATATAGTCACAAAATAATAACTTTGAAAAAATAATTAATATGAAAAATAAGCTTCTTTCACTTATTTTTTGTTGTTGCATCGCAACTTTAGAACGAAAAGTGCATATACGTACAAAACACTGAAAAAATTTACTTCTATCTTAAAAAAAAAAACTTTCAAAAAGAATTTTTTAAAGTAACTACAATGTTGTAGGGAGTTGGAGGGGGGAGTTGGACATTGGGGGGGAGGTGGAGGGGGAAATCTTGGAAAACACTTGGAATGGAGGAATCGGGATGAAGCTTGGTGGATAGAATAAACAAATGTCCTTGATACTTGATTGACGGAACCGTACTGGATTCGCTCTCTTTGGTTGAGTTGGGGGAAGGGGTTCAGTGATTTGGTGAGTTTTGTGCTTCTGGACGTGCTAGGACGATGAAAATCGGTAGACGTGTCAGGGAGCTGCACAAATTGACCTGATAAAGTCGATTTCCCAGATTCGACCATCTGGGGCGCTAAAGGGAGAGGAAAAATTAGAAAAAATTAGGTATTTATGACATACGATTGGGTGATCGGATCTTAATGAATTTTGATATTTAGAAGAACATCGTAACTCAGAGCTCTTATTTTAATTAAATCAATCTATTGATTCATAGAATTTTGCTAGAGCTCATACAATATGATCTCTTGGCTCTTAGCTCTTCTTGCCTCGTCACAAGTGCCATATGAGCTGTTAGCTCTTGTTATTTTGCTGAAAATCTCCGTCAACAATTTCTGGAAGCAGTCGCAAGCAGAATAAGCCGCGGTCTTAAGTGGTCGTAATGAGGTTTATAAAAGGCCGCAGCCGCAAGTAATCACTACCACAGTTGCAGATAGTCGTAGTTACAGCCTTAGTAGCAGCAATAGTGGTCCTGAAAACTTCATGTTTAAATGCCTTTGCTGTTTTTAAGATATTGCAGATTCCCCCTTTGGATAGCCTGGATGCACAAAGTGTCTGACTAATTTCAACATCTCCCTCAACATTCTAAGAAGTCTAAGCTTAAAACCCTTAGGTTTTTAGGACATACTCAGGATGAAACATTCTTACTTTACCTGTGATAAACCCTGTCTGTAAACAATAGGCAAATTATGTAATTTAAAAACCTCGTCGCAGAGGCTATGGAGGACTTGGTATCCCTGGAGGCAAAGTAATTAGAACTTTAGTCTATTTTGAAAAAAATGTCTTTTTTAAATGTTGATCAGTGCTGATGAGGAGGCTTCTAATTGGGAAAAGTGTGGGAAGGCATGTTTGCCCTCCAATCACTTTTAATATTTCATTTAATATTCCCTGAAAGTTTCAGCTTAATGCCCTCAGCCGTCCCTGAAATATTTTTGATAGGCTTTTTTGACAACTAGCATGCACATACTGTGATATCATTTTGTTAAATATCCTCCCCTAAAATTTCCAGAAAGAAGTTGTAAGTAAAATTAGTCACAATCACAAGTAGCTGCATCCATAGTCACGAGTAGTCGCAGTTGGAAGTAGTCGTTGTCGAAGTCACAAGTAGTCGCTGCTGTAAGTAGTAGCGATCCGAAGTGGTTGCAAAAGCAGTCACAAGATGTCGCAGTCGTAAATAATTACTGTTGCAGTAATGGTTTAGTAGTAGTAGTGACCCTGAAAAATTTTAGTTAATACCCTTATCTGTTCTTAAGATTTTGCTGATATGCCTTTTTTAATTACGATGATGCACATAATGAGTTTTGAATTAGTTCAGAATACCCCTCAACATACTCTGGAAATTTAGTTCAATGATGAAAATTCAGATACAAATGATTATATTAAAATAATACATAATTGAAAAAAAAATATGTCATTGAAAGTTGGTTTCCTATTAATCAAGTTAGTGGAGACTTAATGTGACTTTAGAATTGAAAAATACATCATTTAGACAAACCCATTTAAAACCTTAACGAGGTCATATAGGGTGAAAGCACCTTTGTTTACTATTGGCTTGCTTTTGGTTTTAACGGTGCTCCACTACAATTTCGTGCCCATGAATTCAAATACGAGTAACATGGGGCTTCTCTATTAGTTTTAATTTCTAAGGCCTGGGGTGAGCCAGCATCTATTCAGGCACATAGTTGCCGTTTAGAACTAGGTGAAGCAACGGGTTCAGACGCCCAGAACCCGAAAATTTGATATACGGAACAGTAAAATTGGTTGAGAATCTATACTATTTTATTTCAGGCTTGTATCACCCATCAGCATGTTCCTGATGCGCTATGTGAATCCGTGACACATAAAGGCCGATTACCGTAGGTTAGATGATTTTCAAGCTTCTTGAGAAGCTTATCTATAATGATATTAGCACGAAATGTTTTCATGGAGACAACGAATTTGGTTTTTGGGAAAGTCTTGGCATCCAGAGCCCTCATGCAACCCTTCCAGCGATTATTGAAAGACATAAAAAGGCAAAGGTATTCTATAAGTTTGTGCCATTGATTTTTCAAAGACTTTTGACTCTATTCTTTACTCCAAAGCAATTCTGTCTCTCTTTAGAAGTGTATTTAATCCATTTGTTTGCACCTGCCTATGGCAGTGGTATCAAAACTCCTACATTCGTATAAGTTTGCAAGGTACTGTTAGTGATCGTATTCGTGTTCGCCGTGGTGTTACGGAAGGTTCTGTTCTTAGTCCAGGAATATTTAATAAGGCTATTAGAGCAGTCACTTGACAGAATTCATCGTACTTAATTGAGCCATATATCGACACAAGTCACTTGTCTTATGACGATGATATTCTTTTCTTTGCTGACAATCGGGGGGCATTCCAGAATGCTGTTGATGCTATTTGTTGCGGACTGCTTGCTACATCCAAAAACGAGTTTCTTGTATTTTGACTGGATATTGCCTCCAATGGTACAGTCCAAGTATGTCACGCCACAATCTCATCTTCGTGTTGTTTTGACACCTATTTGGATATTTTTATCTGCATCTGATAAAAATTCATCAATATAAGCCTTTGCTCGGACCATATATGAAAAAGAGAACGTCAAAATCTGACAAGTTAGTCTCCTTCCAAGCGTACGCTTATTCCTAAAATTTTTCAGTATTGAATATAATAAAACTGATTAAATTATCAGAGATTTTACGACAAGTATTAGGGCCATTTCTAAATAGTTCTGTCTAAAACAGCATTTTTCATGTGTCATTTTGCGATTCTCCACAAGACCCCAGTGAACTTTCTAAATTATAGTTTCGTGATTCTCTTATTTTCATTCTCTTACTTATCAAACACATTTTAAAGTACCAACCAACCCATCCCTACATAAAATAAAATACGTATTTAGATGGCCAAAATCATAGTTTTTTTCACACTTAGAGGGTTAATTCATTCAAGCATTTAACTGAGCCCTCGTACAACTTGACCCCTCTACTCAACTCACGTGTAACTCATCCCCATTTGACTGGCCGTCGTTCAATTGGGTCTCGTGCAACTCACTCTACGAGCAACTCATTCCCATTTAACTAAATCTCCATTCAACTGGACCCCCGTTTAATCGACATACTTTTGACTCAACCACTATGTAAAAATATAATTCAAAAACTATAATTAATTCAAATCCTGGAAGACCAAAGATGACATCAAAAATGGAAATTTTTTTTCATTTAGGGAGGTACTTTTATTCCGGTAAAAGGTCAGAAGGGGATGAAAAATCAGGTACTAAATATGTGTAATATTTGGTGAATTGAACGGCTTTTTCCTACATTTGAGGGAGACTCAAAATAAAATAAGAATCGAAAATATCTTATGACATAGCACCCCATTTTGACCCTATGTGTAGTCAGTAGGGATGAAAATTCAGATAAAATTATTATATCAAAATAATGCATAATTGAAAAAAAATGTGTAATTGTAAGATGGCTTCCTATTAATCAAGTTAGTTGAGACTTAAAGTGACATTAGAAATGAAAAATGCATCATTTAGTAAACCTATTTAAACCCTTAATGAGGTCGTACAGGGTGAAAGCACCTTTGTTTACTATTGGCTTACTTTTGGTTTTAACGGTGCTCTAGTATAATTTCGTGCCCATGATTTCGAATGCGAAGTAACATGGGGCTTCTCTATTAGTTTTAATTTCTGAGGCCTGGGACGAAGAGGTAACCTTACTTGTATCAATAAGTTTTGCTTGATGTTTTTACTTTGTTTCAGGATTAAAGAGGTCAAATCTAAACAGAAGATTTGCTTCAAGCTCTCCCTAAAGTCTGTCTTGACTTTCTCGCTTTTTTTTAACCCCTCATCCTCACTCTTTAGCACTGAGAGTGGTTGCGATAAGAACATCAGAAAATTGCTATATTTAACTTCGCTCTGGGATTTGACAAAGTTGGTTGTTATTTTAAAAAAAGCACGTCAATCACAAAAAAAAATCAAATGCAATTTTATTCTCGATTACCGTGATTCTGAAAGAGTCGCAGCTTTGATTTGATTACAAATATATTAAAAAAAAAAACTTGGCTTAACCACTTTGGTTATTAAGATCATAATGGTCCAAAGAAATGTCGAGGTAATTTGAGCCATGAACATTGATTAAAACAATAGCGCAGAAAAGGTAAGTCTTTTCGCAAGTGCATCGAATGCTATCACAGTCACTTTTACAGCTGCTGTGAATCAGTCTAAGTAGGCTTTTTGGAACAGGTAGTGAATCGGTCATTTTGGGTATATAACCGTTTGATGAAAGATTCCTGCCCCACTTTTAAGACTTTCAAAGGAACTAGTTTCCACTCCAAGATTTTGAGCGATTCAGTTTATAGTATTTAGCAAATCTCTCTGAATATTTAAGCGTTCATCTGTGTGCGAATATTGTTGAAATCAAGATTCAAATTTTTCATATCCATCCAAATTCATATAGGGTGCAAATAGGGTACTAAATGGTATTATTTTTCGATTCTTAATATATCCAAAACCAGATAAATTAGGATTTGATTTTTTCACAACACCCTCCCACCCTCTCTGAATCTGAACTCGCTTGGGGTGGATATGGGGTACTAAGGGACCGGATTTTTATGTCAATTATGGTTTGCTCGGACTCGAACTAATAGGAACTGACCTTTGAATCCAGAAAATGTTGTTTAGGTATAAATTCGAGATTTGCCATCTCCGTCCTTCCTTCTCTTTTTTTGGAAATTTTTTTGTAATGCCAAATTTTGTGGAGTTGGAATATGTTATTAAGAATATTTTAAGTAAAAAAAAAACCTTTCTGTCGCTAAAACACTGAGCTTTTACCCTTTTTTTCGTTGTTTTCCAGAAATAATATATAAAATGAGGCCTTAAATCGGCAGTAGAAAAGCTTTAAAAGAGAAAAAATCCCTAAATCGTTAGAAACACATCTGTGTGAAGGTTGAGGAAATATCTTAGGTTTCAAGGTATGGAAGTAAATAAATCTTTTATACAGAAATTTTTTTTCTCCCCGATAAAGAAATTTTTAAATCGCTGAAAAGTTTACCCCGATAACCACCTACAGAGTATGTATTTGGAAGGGCTGGGGGTACAGAAACCTAGTTATTTCACTCTATGTATTGTATAGCCTCCCTCCCCCCGCCCTTCAACCCTATATTATAATTTAGTTTATAATTTTTTTTTATTTAATTTTTACTATTAAAATTCTGAAACTTAAACCAGATAATTTTACTGGTAATTCCAAAATTAAAATACACTGTAATCTAATATCAGCTAAGAGTGACCAACCCCTCAATTAGTAAATAACATTATTGATACCTTCTATTGAAGTCCTGTATTCACTGTTTCTTCCTTATTTTCATGAAATGATTTGATGATTAAAAATTTACAATAAAAAAAAAAATATTTAAATTTTATATTTTGAATATTTATCGTTTCTTTAATACTGTATAACTAAAAAATGAATATGGTTTACTCAGTTATAGAAAAATGTACAAAGTAATAAGGCATTTACCGATTTACGAAGCATTCTAAACTCAAGCTCGTAAATTGATTTTTGAAAGGTTTTACTGATTGCAAAGTTGTAGAAGAAATTTTACAATCAGCCAATCTGAATAATCACTAAGCTTTAGTTGAGTGCTAACATTTTTCTCTTTCACGAGATTTAGTCACATTGGTTAAATCCTTCCTGAAAAAAAGCAATAAAACATAGTAACGTACTACGCAAAGATGGTGTTTTACCTAAATTACATTTATCAGAGCAGCAACAATCTAACTCTTTTTAGTTATTAAATAAAAAAAACTAGTTTTTTAACTGAAAGTAAGGAGCGACATTAAAACTTAAAACGAACAGAAATTACTCCGTATATGAAATGGGTTGTCCCCTCCGCAGTCCCACGCTCTTTACGCTAAAGTTTGACTCTTTGCCACAATTCTACTTTTTAAAACAGCTAAAACTTTAGCGTAAAGAGCGTGGGACTGCGGAGGGGACAACCCATTTCATATACGGAGTAATTTCTGTTCGTTTTAAGTTTTAATGTCGCTCCTTACTTTCAGTTAAAAAACTAGTTTTTTTTATTTAATTTCTGAACGTTTTTGAATTAATGCATGTTTGATTTTGGCTCTCCGCACATAAATTATTGAAATGAAATTAGTATATTAATTTGTTTTGGCTAAATGGCTTTCTCTTAGTTTTGATCAGACGATTTTGAGAAATAAGGGGTGGGGAAGGAGGCCTAGCTGCCCTCCAATTTTTGGTTACTTAAAAAGGCTACTATAACTTTTAATATTCAATGAACGTTTTTATTAGTAAAAAATATACGTAACTTAAGAATTAACTTACGTAACAAACTTTTATATTCTTATATTTTTATTATGTGTACGAGGGGGTTTGTACCCTCGTTAATACCTCGCTCTTTACACTAAATCGTAAGTTTTGTTCCAATTCTTTAAGAATGACCCCTGAATCAAATAGGCCGTTGAATAAATAGTTGAAATCACTAAAAATATTTTAGCATAAAGAGCGAGGTATTTATCTCCTCCTAAATACCTCGCTCTTTATGCAAAAGTATTTTTAGAGCCCTTCATATGCGTAATAATCTCTGTTTGTTTTAAATTTCAATGCTATTCCTTACTTTCATTTGAAAAAACGTTTTCATGTTTATTTTTTCATTGTTTTTTTTTTATAGTAATGCTAGAAAATCCTGCGCCCTTTTCATTGAATTTTTTTCAACCATGGCATATTTCTCCAAGGAAAGATCCTCCAACATAGCCCCCTCCCTCAGCCCCACCCCCAAAACCAAAAAAATCCCCCTGAAAACGTCTGTACACTTCCCAATAACCATTATTATATGTAAACACTGGTTGAAGTTTGTAACTTGCAACCCCTCCCCCAGGGACTGTGGGGGAGTAAGTCATCCCCAAAAACATAGTTATTAAGATTTTCGACTATGCCAAACAAAATGGCTATCTCAAAATTTTGATCCGTTGACTTTGGAAAAAAAATGAGCGTGGGAGGGGGCCTCGATGCCCTCCGATTTTTTTGGTCACTTAAAAAGGGCACTAGAACTTTTCATTTCCCTTAGAATGAGCCCTCTTGCGACATTCTAGGACCACTTGGTCGATACGATGACCCCTGGGAAAAAAAAAAAACAAAAAAACAAAAAAACAAACAAATAAACACGCACCCGTGATTTGTCTTCTGGCAAAAAATGCAAAATTCCACATTTTTGTAGATAGGAGCTTGAAACTTCTACAGTAGGGTTCTCTGATACGCTGAATCTGATGGTGTCATTTTCGTTAAGATCCTACGACTTTTAGGGGGTGTTTCCCCCTATTTTCCTAAATAAGGCAAATTTTCTCAGGCTCGTAACTTTTGATGGCTAAGACTAAACTTGATGAAACTTATATATTTAAAATCAGCATTAAAATGCGATTCTTTTGATGTAGCTATTTATATCAAAATTCAATTTTTTAGAGTTTTGGTTACTATTGAGCCGGATCGCTCCTTACTACAGTTCGTTACCACGAACTGTTTGATAATCGTGTGGTGTGAGAGAAAAAGTGTGCGTGCAACATTTGGATTCAAAGGAAAGTGATGAAGTTGGCTCTTTTTGACTGCTTAGATGATTAGAAATTGACGATATTTATTGCTAAAACTTGCAGTAAATAGAAAAGTTTTGAACTTTGAAATCTGCAGTGAAATGGACATTTTCAAACTGGATTATAGTGTTATGATTTAAAATTTGTATGATTATAGGAATTTTTCACATTGGTCTAAATTGGTTTTCAATTCGGTCTTCTTAACTTACAAAACAAAGCTTAACGAATACTTATCAATCGGATTTATATTGAAAATGTTTCAAACTCCTTTTTTTAGCAATTTTTGTATGAAAGTACGTTTTCTGGTACAAATACTTTAATCTCGGGAAATATGGTAATAACCAAGTAGTGGACGTTGCCTTTTTTTATTTAATATAGAGCTATTATCTAGCTATTCCACTATCACAAGCAACCAAGGGGTTTTTCATGATATAGGCCGTAGATTCCAACAAATAATTCAAAGGTAATAACAATTTAAGCATTAACTAAATGAGTAAGAGAAAATTGTTTGCTAGAGGTTTTTTTTTCTCCAGTCCTCTCTTGTAGCCAACCTTTTTTTCAAATCCCCGTCCACTACTTTCGCACTTCCTATACGAAATTGATACCAAAATGGGGAGAGTCATTTTCTTTATGACAATCCATTTGGCACTGAGAAGCCCATTCTTGAAGGGGAATTTAAAAAAATCTCTTATGTTAGTTTTGGTTAGTATTACATCTAAAAAGTTAGCTCAGCATCCCCGGAAGTGTACACGAAAACGAGTAGGCTTAGGGCAAAATGCCAAAGCGGTAAAATACTTGGAAATCCTAGATTGAAACCTAGATTAAACATTAAAAAAACAAGTTTTTTTAATGAAAGTAAGGAGCAACATTAAAACTTAAAACGAACAGAAAATTCCCCGTATATGAAAGGGGCTTTTCCTCCTCAACACCCGCTCTTTACGCTAAAGTTTGACTCTTTCTCTTAACTCTATTTTTAAAACAGTAAGAAACTTTAGCGTAAAGAGCGGGGCGTTGAGGAGGAAAAGTCCCTTTCATATACGGAGAAATTTCTGTCCGTTTTAAGTTTTAATGTCGCTCCTTACTTTCATTTAAAAAAACTTGTTTTTTTAAATTTCTGGACGTTTTTGAATTAATGTATGTTTTGATCTTGGCTCTCTGCACATAAATAATTAAAACAAAATTTGCATATTACTTAATTGCAATTAATCGTTAGATTTTGAGAAAAAAGGAGTGAGGGAGGAGGCCTTGTTGCCCTCCAAGTTTTTGATTACTTAAAAAAGCAACTACAACTTTTAATTTTTTACAAACGTTTTCATTGGTAAAAAATATACGTAGCTTACGAATTAACTTAAGTAACCAACTTCTATAATCGTAAGTTTTTATTGCGTATATGAGGGGGTTCAACCGTCGTTGATACCTCGCTCTTTATACTAAAGCTTAGATTTTGTCCCGCTTTCTTAAGAATGACCTCTGAATCACAAAGGCCGTAGAATAAATAGTTGAAATTACTGAAAATACTTTAGCGTAAAAAGTGAGGTATAACGAGGTAAACCCCTCATATGCTTAATAATTTTGTTCGTTTGAAGTTTGAATGCTGCTCCTTACTTTCAGTAGAAAAAACTTCTCATATTTATTTTTTCATTGTTTTTTCAAATAATGCTAGAAAATCCTGCGCGCCCTGCTTCCCCCATGAGAATTTTCTCCATGAAAATATCCTCCCACGTAACCCCCCCCCCTCAACTCTCCCCCTAAACCAAAAAGATCATCCCTGAAAATGTCTGTACACTTCCGTCCCTAAAAACATAGTTATTAGGTTTTTCGACTATGTTGAATAAAATGGCTATCTTAGAATTTTGATCCGGTGACTTTTGGGAAAAAATGAGCGTGGGAGGGGCCTAGGTGCCCTCCAATTTGTTTGGTCACTTAAAAAGGGCACTAGAACTTTTAATTTCCACTAGAATGAGCCCTCTTGCGACAATCTAGGACCACTTAGTCGATACGATCACCCCTGGGAAAAAAACAACAAAAAAAGAAAACAAAGAAACACGTATCCGCGATCTGTCTTCTGGCAAAAAATGCGAAACTCCACATTTTTGTAGATAGGAGCTTGAAACTTCTACAATAAGGTTCTCTAATACGCTGAACCTGATGATGTGATTTTCGTTAAGATTGCATGACTTTTAAGGGGTGTTTCCCCCTATTTTCTAAAATAAGGCAAATTTTCTCAGGTTCATAACTTTTGATGGGTGTAACTGATCTTGATGAAAGTTATATATTTAAAATCAGAATTAAAATGCAATTCTTCTGATGTAACTATTGGTATCAAAATTCCATTTTTTAGAGTTTCGGTTACTATCGAGCCGGGTCGCTCCTTGCTACAGTTCGTTACCACGAACTGTTTGAAAGTAAATATATGCCTGAATCAGAAGTCTAGCTTATTTCCTAAGAAAATTCAGAGCTTTTATAATAAGTACTTGTTCTCTTCTTCATAGATTGGTCAATCAAAAGTGATTGACTCCTTAATGTTATACATGTGCACACGAAGGACAAGTTCATGCTTATAGCCCCCTTCCGTCCCCAAGTGATGAGATTTTTGTCTCACTCCTATTCGCCTGGCCCTCTCCATGCTAAAGTTTTACGTACAATTCACGCGAAGATTCTGGAAATTAATATTTATAAAAAAAAACAATTTCAGAACTAGATTAAAATATTTATCAAGAAATCTATTTAATAAGAAGGCATAACCCCTAAACTGAATTAACATATCGCCCTAACTTCATTTTTCGAAAAAAAACATGGAGTTTTTTTTCAACTAAAAAAGGGAAACCAATAGGAGGGTGGCAACTGCCATGTGGATTTTTTTTTAAATACATTTTTAGTTAGGAAATACTCTTTTCAGTATTTTTATAGCATAAAATCAAAATTAAATCTCTCTCAGATTTTGTAAATTTTTTTTCCTCATAAAAAAAATCAGAAAATATATGTCTCTCCTCATTTTACACTCTCTCAGTCTTTGTTACTAACAGTTGCACTTAAAAGCTTAATTATTGAGGCGCCTCTGCCTATCAAATGTTCTTCAAAATCATTAACATATGATAGTGAATCCAAAATGCAAGGAATAGGATGTTATCAGCGCTTATTAGGGATATCAATTGCAAATGAGAGAACTTAGAGCTATATTAGAGTGCAATTAAACATTGGAACAAGTAAAAATCAAAACAATTAAGAGGTTCTTGGGGCACATCCTCCTCTCTACCAATTTCTGTGACCAAACCACAATTGATTTGACCTATCCAACTATAGTACTAATAATATTATAAAAACACTAAGTCTTGTTTTCTTTTTCATTCAGGAAATTATAATGATTCCATTTCTGTCCTGCTTGTAAATATAGAGAGTGTATCCATATTCAATTTTGGTAGTTTTAGAAGAAAAAAATCTAATCTTGAACTGAAAAATTTCAGCAAGTAAAAAAACCTTAAATATCAGGGTAACAAATTTGACAAAAGTAAACATGACGAAAAAGAAGTATAATGGACTTCTTTTTTTCTTATTTCTTATATTATCAACGAGTATGGATTAACAAAAATATCCATTTTTTCTTCCAAATTATTTGGGGGGGGGAATCAACTTGCCATTTTTTTGTTGATAACCTTTTTTTTTTATTGTTGATCGTCTCTTTAAACTCTGCCATTCAATGTCGTCAAATGGGAATAATTTAGACTATAACCTATTCAATCAGATAAATTTTGGCGTCAAATAATTTGAATGATGTCGCAGATATTTTTGTAAAACCATTACAATATAGTAGTTATGTGAATAATACGAGTGGGAGTTTTGACGTTACGGGATTTTTTTCTCTGTTTTGTTTCCTCGCTTTTCTTGTTTGTTTCGTTTTTTATTGCTCATAATTTTTTTCTCCCTTTTATTGTGTTTTTGTAGCCCTTTTACTTTATCTTTATTTCTGTGATTTTGTCATTATTAATATTTTTCAAAATATTCATAGTTCGCTTGCCATTGTTGTGGGGACTTCAAGCTTGTTGGTGAGTCACAAATGAAGGATCATACTTCCTAAAGTATTTTGAACTTTTTTATTTTTTAGTCTAGTTTAGGTGACATCTCCTCTTTGGGTGACCAATTCTGCAAGTCCAAGATAATCAAAGAGATGTTCTCAATAAATTAATGATTCGGTATTTAAATCTAATAATTTACCGTTAAACACCCTTTCTTCATTTGTTAGAAAGTCTGAATAGGATTTAGATTGGGCATTCAGGCGAGATGGTAGCTTCTTTATGCTTCAGGATCTTTGCCCTTCGTTTGATGAGTTGCTCCCAGGAACTGGGGGTTTGTGTCAGCCTTGAAGGCATTTTTATTTGATCTTTGAGTCGTTTTTGAATAAAAAGGTTATATCAAATTCCAACTGGATACATTTGGGGAAAATCAGGCGTGGGGTAGGGGGGTAGTTGCCCTCAGATCACCTTTGATTGATAAAATAAATGCTAAAACTTCTGATTTCGAATCAAATAAGCCCCCTCTTAAGTTTATTCGACTATCCTTCCAAAGAATCTTACATCCCTTCGTGGAATAGCTTACATCGCTTATTTTCGGGCTCAGGGGTTTGTGTCCACCCCGAAGGCATTTTTATATAGTATTTAGACTATTGTGAATCAAATGAATATCTTATATTTTTGATTGGATATATTTTTAGAAAAGAGAGCTTGGGGCGGGGCTAGTTGTCCTCCGATCACTTTTAACACTTAAAAAGAGAACTAAAGCTTCCGATTTCCAATCGAATGACCCCTCCGAAGTTTATATGACAACCTCCTCCATACGAAGTGTCTCTGGGAAAAGAGATAATAATAAATAAATAATGATAAAACATTGAAGCCTTACGGCATCTACTATAGGCAACACTATAGCATTGACTCGTATATTTTACTACTTGTGAAAATTCACAGGCTATGTTTTAGGGGACTAGCACATTCTCTGGCATTTTTGATGATTGGCATAATTTTTGTGCTATATTGGTGTGAACTAGCACCATCATCGGATGTATTTCGCTATTCTGAATAACATTCAAAGTGTATCTTTGTTAATTTGTGCTTTTTTGGGCATTTTTTGTTTAAGATAATCTCTATATCATTTGGAATGGATTTAAACAAAAGAGAAAATATTCTTAATTTATATGTAATACAATGTGTTTGTTTGATTGGAAAATGATTTTTTGACTTTGTCCTTTGATATGTGATAAATTCCTAGCTATATAATGTTGAATTAGTGCTTTCTCTGACTATTTTTGGCAGATTGAAATGTTTTCAATCCTATATTCGAGTCGGATAGCTCAATTTTTAGCTATATTCCGTTATTTAAGACTATCACAGGCAACATTTTAATAGACTTGAGATGCCCCCCTCCCTCTCCACGACGTAACAACACCCCTGAACATAACCTTAACACATTTTCTTCACTTACATGTAGCTTAATGTTTTTCATTTTTAAGATACTAAATTCGCAAAGATGGCATGGACTTCAACAGTTCTTCAACAACGGACTTCAACGGTTGACTGATGATTCGTGCTTTCTTCAACTGTTGTTGGATGTGAAAAATAGTTTATATGTTATATGAAGTCTATAAACATATCTATGGGCATATCTCCAGCATTTTTATTAGGTAAGGGGGGAGGGCCAAGAGAGGTTTATATCCTGATAGTCAAGGGGCATTAGATATACATTAATTTTTTCTTTACATTATTGGGGCGGCAACTGCCCCCTCCCTCTCCACGACGTAAAAACACCCCTGAACATAACCTTAACACATTTTCTTCACTTACATGTAACTTAATGTTTGATTATTGACTTCACTCGATTATTGAATGACTCGATTTTCGCTTCGCTTTCTTAGATTTTATTTTATTATTTATGACAATGCATACATATGAATTTAGCATATTATTGCCTTTTTAGTCCGTTTTTAATGATAATTTATATTCTCTATCAGGGTAGAATATTGTATAATCAAGCACATTTTGCTATTTTTTATAACTTAACGGGGATATTTCGCTATCTCCTCTTTTCTTTGGCTATTGTTTGATGCCTGAAGAATGGAAGGATAGGACATATTTTGCATTTATGTGTAATTTACTGTATTTTCGACTTGGTCACTGCATTTTGAGGCTACATTTTAGTTCTGTGACAGCTCTTATGCTAAATTTTATAGATTTGCGGTTTTTTCGATGCTGTTTTTTTTGATGATTGAGCTAATTTGAACGACCTAGAGGAAATATTTTAGTCGATTGCTGTTTTCTTAGGATGTATACTAATACTTCAGATAATTTAAAGACTAAATTCTAGCAGACAAGATCTTTCTCATACTTATTTTTCAGTATATAATATGATTTAGAAGTTTCTGGAATTTATTTTAGATTCAAGATGGACATTCATACAACAATTAAAAAAAGGGTTTTTAGAACCTTAGAATATAGTCACAAGATATTAACTTTGAAAAAATAATGTATATTAAAAATGAGTTTTTTCACTTATTTTGTTGTTGTTGTTGTATTGGAACTTTAGAACGAAAAGTGCATATACGTGCAAAACACTGAAAAAATTACTTCTATCTTAAAAAAAATAAATATAAAAAACAAGTTTTTTTAACTGAAAGTAAGGAGCGACATTAAACTTAAAACAAAAAGAAATTACTCTGTATATGAAATGGGTTGTCCCCTTCGCAATCCCTCGCTCTTTACGCTAAACCTTTTAATTGTTTTAAAAAGTATAATTGTGGCAAAGAGTCGAACTTTAGCGTAAAGAGCGAGAGATTGCGAGGGGGACAACCCATTTCATGTATGGAGTAATTTCTGTTCGTTTTAGGTTTTAATGTCGCTCCATACTTTCAGTTAAAAAAACTTTTTTTTTTTTATATTTAATTTCTGAACGTTTTTGAATCAATAAATGCAAAATTTTGGCTCTCCGCAGAGGAATAATTAACACGAAATTTGCATTTTTTTTTCTATTTTTTGGCTAAATGGCTTTCTCATAATTTTAATCGATTGTTTTTGAGAAAAAAGAGCGGGGGAGGAAGCCTAGTTGCCCTCTAATTTTTTGGTTAATTAAAAAGGCAACTAGAACTTTTAATTTTTTAAGAATCTTTTTATTAGTAAAAGATATACGGAACTTATAAATTAGCTTACGTAAATTTTTTTGTATTCTCATGTTTTTATTACATATATGAGGGGGTTCGCCCCCTCGTCAATACCTCACTTTTTACACTAAATTGCCCCAATTCCTTAAGAATGACCTCTGAATCACAAAGACCGTAGAATAAATAGTTGAAATTACTAAAAAAAACTTTAGCGTAAAGAGTGAGGTATAACGAGGAAGTAAACCCCTCATATGCGTAATAATTTTTGTTCGTTTTAAGTTTTAATGCTGCTCCTTACTTTCAGTAGAAAAAACTTTTCATATTTATTTTTTCATTGTTTTTTCAAATAATGCTAGAAAATCCTGCGCCCCCTTCATTGAAGTTCTCTTCCCCATGAGAAGTTTCTCCATGGAAATATCCTCCCACTTAACCCCCCTCAACTCTCCCCTTTAAACAAAAAAAATCCCCCTGAAAACGTCTGTACACTTCCCAGTAACCATTACTATATATAAACACAGGTCAAAGTTTGTAACTTGTAGCCCCTCCAACGGGGACTGCGGGGGAGTAAGTCGTCCCTAAAGACATAGTTATTGTGTTTTTAGACTATGGTGAATAGAATGGCTATCTCAGAATTTTCATCTGGTGACTTTTGGGAAAAATGAGCGTGGGAGGGGGCCTAGGTGCCCTCCAATTTTTTGGTCACTTAAAAAGGACACTAGAACTTTTAATTTCCGTTGGAATGAGCCCTCTTGCAACATTCTAGGACCACTCAGTCGATACGATTACCCCTAGGGAAAAAAACAACAAAAAAAACAAACAAATAAACACGCATCCGTGATCTGTCTTCTGGCGAAAAATGCGAAATTCCACATTTTTGTAGATAGGAGCTTGAAACTTTTACAATAAGGTTCTCCGATACGCTGAATCTGATGGTGTGATTTTCGTTAAAATTGCATGATTTTTAAGGGGTGTTTCCTCCTATTTTTTAAAATGAGGCAAATATTCTCAGGCTTTTAACTTTTGATGGGTATAACTGATCTTGATGAAACTTATATATTTAAGATCAGCATTAAAATGCGATTCTTTTGATGTAACCATTGGTATCAAAATTCCATTTTTAGAGTTTCGGTTACTATTGAGCCGGGTCGCTCCTTACTACAGTTCCACGAACTTACTACTACCACGAACTGTTTGAAAAATTTCAAAAAGAAATTTTTAATGTAACTACAATGTTGTAGGGAAAACTTTGGTAATTAAAACGTAAAGTATTTTGTTTTTATCTCCATGATAATGTTGGACACGATGGCACTGATTGTTTTTATGGCATTACCAAGTGACATATAGCGATCGCAATTTAGGTTGGTCTGTCCCGGTTTCGCTAGTATGGGCTCTTCCAGATAACCTAGGACAAATTTAATCTTTCATCAAAGCAGTCAAAAAGGTTGTCAAAGCAGTCTTCATCACTTTTCTTTGAATTCAAATGTTGCAAACACACTTTTTCTCCCACAACACGACGATTATAACAATTAAGAGTTAGATTCTTGCTGCTCTAATAAATCCAATCTTAGAAAAACACCATCTTTATGTAATACCTCGCTATGATTTACAGGGCTGCCAAATTTTTTTAGGGAGTGTGTCATATTTTTTCCAAAAATGAGCTTTTTGTGTCATCTCAGATTCCATAATGTGTCACAAAATGTGTCATATTTTTTTGCTACAGGTGGTATCATATTTAATTGTCAAATCTTTATTTAGAGTTTTGAATATATAATCTTTTCCAAATCAGTTCAAAAAGGAGTAAACTTAACCTTATCCTATTATCTTGGGATCTTGACCTTTTTGTGACGTCATGAAAGAAATAGAAACATTCGATTAAATTAATGTTACACACTATGAATTTGTGTCTGGGCGGCCAACGAGGCAAGTTTACATTTATTAGGGACAATCAATTCAGACAGCAAATTGAAAATAGACTTTTCGTATGACGTCGTAATCGTAATCAGCTCTATACGTAATCGGCTTTATTGGCTAAGCTTTTTATTTACTGAATATGTAAGCCATTCAACCAGCTTCAATCTAGTATTTCTGTCATATTTTTTGGTGCTTTTTTAGGCCAGATGGATTATTCTGAAGGAAAGAAATCTCCGGAAATTTGTAATCTTGTCCAAGGTTGGATACCCCTCCTATACTCCTAAAAACGGGAGTTGCTGCTTATGCACACAGCTTTGGTAAACTGCATGCTGTTTAATTTTTACTATTAAGTACGTACCAGTTGGCTACATCAAATACTCAATCAAGAAGCCAATTACGTTCAGATATTCAGCGTGCATTTTGATTTGAAATTTCCGCCTACGGCTGTTTTTTTTCGCGTAGTTTAAGTTTTAAATACGGTGATGGCATCTGTCCTGTATTCTGCACTGTTTTGTACTATTGCCACCGTTAGGCAGCGCTATTCCCTTCCATTAATTTGTAGCTTTTTTGGAGGTAGAAAATTGAAATTTTACTTTTCTTTTATTACCATTTAAAAATCAAGACTAGGATGACAAAAATGTGTCATTTTTATCGATTGTGTAATTTTTTATCGAAAATTGTGACATTTTCGTCGACTGTGTCATCATTTCGTCTGAATGTGTCATTGTGTCACGCAATATCAAATTGTGTTATTTTGACACAAAATGTGTCAATTTGGCAGCCATGATGATTTAATGCCTTTTTTCCAGCAAGGATGTAACCAATTTGACTACGTCTTCTGAAAGAGAGAAATGTCAAAAATCTCAATTAAAGATTATTGTTCTTTCAGCTTGACTTATAGTAATGTTTCTTCGACAACTTTACAATCAATAAAACCTTTCAAAAAATAATTACAGACTTTGCTTGTGACGGTTAATCTTCACCTCTCTTTAAATGCCTGATTTCTTTATACATTTTCGTATAAATGGTTAAACCATATTCATTTTTTACTTATTCAGTATCAAAAAACCTTAAATATTCAAAATCTAAAATTTAAACTGTTTCCTTTGTATTGTAAAATTTTAATCATAGAATCATTTCATCAAAATAAGGAAGAGAGAGTAAATACAGGACTTCAATAGAAAATATCAAAAATATTATGTGCTAACTCAGGGGTTGGATACTCTTAGCTAATATTAGATTACAATATATTTTAATTTTGGAATTTTCAGTAAAATTATCTGGTGTAAGTTTCTGAGTTTTAATAGTGAAAATTATATAAGAAAAATTACAAACTAAATTATAATATGTAATTGAAGGGGGGGGAGATTACATAATACATAGAGAAAAAAAATAGGATTCTGTATCCCCAGCCCTTCTAAATACATACTCTGTAAGTAGTTATCGGGGTAAATTTTTCACTATTTTACAAATTTCTTTATCGTGGAGAAAAAAAATATCTGTGTAAAAGATGTATTTACTTCCATACTCTGAAACCTAAGGTTTTTCCTCACCCTTCACATTCCAGATGAGTTTCAAACGATTTAGGAATTTTTTTTTTCTTTCAAAGCTTTTCTACTGCCGATTTAAGGTCTCATTTTATATATTAGTCCTGGAAAACAACGAAAAAAATGGCAAAAGCTCAGCGTTTTAGCAACAGAAAGTGTTTTTTTACTGAATGTAAAAAAAAATATTCTTAATAACATGTTCTCGACAAAATTTGGCATTACAATTTTTTTCCAAAAATAGAGAAAGAGGGACGGGAATGCCGAATCTCGAGTTTACATTTGTACAACATTTTCTGGATTCAAAGGTCAGTTACTTTTAGTTTGAGTCCGAACAAACCATAATTGACATAAAAATGGGAAAATTCGGTCCCTTAGTGCCCCATATCCACCCCAAGCGGAGTCAGATGGGGTGGGGGATGTTGTGAAAAAAATCAAAATCCTAATTCATCTGGTTTCGGATAAATTTAGAATCGAAAAATAATACCATTTAGTACCTTATTTCCACCCTATGTGAGGTTAGATGGAGATTAAAAATTGGAGTCTTAATTTCGGTAATATTCCGACACAGATGAACGCTTAAATATTCAGAGGGATTTACTAAATAATATAAACTGAATCCCTCAAAATCTGGGGCTGGAAAGTAGTTTCTTTGAAAGTCTTAATATTGGGGCAGGAATCTTTCATCAAACGGTTTTATACCCAAAATGACCGATTCACTACCTCTTCCAAAAAGCCTACTTAGACTGATTCACAGTAGCTGTAAAGGTGACTGTGATAGCATTCGATGCACTTGCGAAAAGACTTACCTTTTCGGCGCTATTGTTTTTAGCCAGGGCCATGGAGCAAATAACCTCAACATTTCTTTGGACCATTATGATCCTAATAACAAATGTGGTTAAGCCAAGTTTTTTTTCAATATATTTGTAATCAAAGCAAAGGTGCAATTCTTTCAGAGTAATGGTAATCGAGAATAAAATTGTAATTGAAATCTTTTGTAATTAAAATGTTTTTTTTTTACAGTAATAACCAAATTTGTCAAATGTCAGAGCGAAGTTAAATATAGCAATTTTCTAAACAGGGATGAAACCTTTTTATTGACAATGAATAGATATAAAATTATTTAACTGGATATTTCGAACACATATACAGTGTTCATCATCAGCAGTAAAACTCTTGAGTTTTACTGCTGATGATCTACTTAAACAAAACCCAATTGAACATGACTATCTACTTGAACAAAACCCAACACTATGTTCAATTCCTTTTTGATCCCTTTTGGTCAACAGTGTTTGCGCTCAGTCTTGAACTCGTGTAGGTGAACAGTGCCGACATATTGTTTCTCCTCACCGGGACCGGATCTTGACTGGATCTGGTAACGTTGGGGGGGGGCGGGGTAGGGAGGGGAAAACCTAAAATCTCGGAAAACACTTTGAGTGAAGGGATCGTGATGAAACTTGGTGGGAAAATAAGCACAAGTCCTAGATAAATGACTGACATAACTGGAACAGATCCGCTCTCTTTGGAAGAGTTCGGGGGGGGGGGTTATTTCTGAAAAATTGGGGAAAATGAGGTATTTTGAACTTACGAACGGGTGATTGGATCTCAATGAAATTTGATATTTAGAAGGATATCTTGTCTCAAAGCTCTTATTTTAAATCCCGACCAGATCTGGTGACATTGGGGGGAGTTTGAGGGGGGAACAAAAAATCATGGAAAACCCTTGGAGTGGAGGGATCGGGATGAAACTTGGTGGGAAAAATAAGCAGAAGTCTTAGATACGTGGTTGACATAATTGGAATGGATCCGCTCAATTTGGGGAATTGGGGGGGGGGGGTAATTCTGAAAAATTTGAAAAAATGACGTATTTTTAACTTACGGATTAGTAATCGGATCTTCATGAAACTTCATATTTAGAAGGATCTCGTAACTCAGACCTCTTATTTTAAATCTTAACCGGATCCGGCGTCATTGAGGGGGGGGGGATCTTAGAAAATACTTAAAGCGGAAAGATCAGGATGAAGCTGGACGGGAAGAATAAAAACAAGTCTAAGATACGTGACTGACATAACGGGACTGGATCCGTTCTCTTTGGTAGAGTTGGGGGGGGAAGGGAGTAATTTGGAAAAATTAGAAAAAATGAGGTATTTGTAACTTACGAACGGGTGATCACATCTTAATGAAATTTGATATTTAGAAGGAGCTTGTGTTTTAAAGCTCTTATTTTAAATTCCGACCGGATCATTTGACGTTGGGGGAGTTGGAGGGGGAAACCGGAATTCTTGGAAAACGTGAAAATTGGGGTATTTTTATCTTAAGGATAGGTGATTGGATCTTAATTAAACTTGATGTGTAGAAGGATCTTATGTCTCAGATGCTCCATTTTTGACTCAGATTGAATCTGGGGACACAGGGGGTTTGAGGAGGGAAACAGATTCTTGGAAAACGCTTAGAGTAGACAAATCGGGATGAAACTTGATGGGAAGAATAAGCACAAGTTCTAGATACGTGATTGACATAATTGGAACGGATCCTTTATCTTTGGAGGAGCTGGGGGGCTGTTAATTTGGAAAAATTAGAAAAATTGAGGTATTTCTAACTTAAGAACGAGTGACCGGATCTTAATGAAATTTGATATTTAGAAGGAATTCATGTCTCAGAGCTGTTATTTTAAATCTCGACCATATCTGTTAATATTGGGGGGAGTTGGAGGGGGAAATCGGAAATGCTTGAAAACACTTAGAGTTGCAGAATCAGGATGAAGCTTGGTGGATAGAATAAGCAAATGTCTTAGATACGTGGTTGACGTTAGTAACGTTAGATAGGATTATTGTTAGTAACGGTTCAGATGGCATTCTTGAAAAGAGCTAAACTCAGCACAGAGCATTGTCGCACACCTTACCAAACAGTGGTGGATTTGCTCTGCTAGCTACCTAGCCACGCCCGTATGAACACATCACCATACCAATTCCATAAGAGACAATAAAGAAAAATGAGTTTATTCCACTTCTCAATTTAATTTTTTTTTCTGTAGAGTTTTATCTCTCTTTCTTGTTTATTAAAACAATAAGAAACTTTAGCGTAAAGATCGTGGCGTTGAGGAGGACAAGCCCCTTTCATATACGGAGTAATTTTTGTTCGTTTTAAGCTTTAATATTGCTCCTTACTTTCATTTCAAAAAATTATTTTTTTTATTTAATTTCTGGATGTTTTTGAATTAATGCAATGATCTTGGCTCTCCGCACATAAATAATTTAAACGAAATTTGCATATTAATTAATTGCAATTAATCGGAAGATTTTGAGAAAAAAGGAGTGAGTGAAGAGGCCTAGTTGCCCTCCAATTTCTTGATTACTTAAAAAGGCAACTAGAACTTTTAATTTTTTACGAACGTTTTCATTGGTAAGAAATATACGTAACCTACGAATTAACTTTCGTAACAAACTTCTATCCTCGTATGTTTTTATTGCGTATATGAGGGGGTTCACCGCCCGTCGATACCCCGCTCTTTACATTGAAGCTTAAATTTTGTCCCAAGTCCTTAAGAATGACCTCTGAATCACAAAGGCCGTAGAATAAATAGTTGAAATTACTAAAAATACTTTAGCGTAAAGAGTCAGGTATTACGAGAAGGTAAACCCCTCATATGCGTAATAATTTGTGTCTGTTTTAAGTTTTAATGCTGCTCCTTACTTTCAGCAGAAAAAACATTCCATGTTTATTTTTTCATTATTTTTTTAAATAATGCTAGAAAATCCTGCGCCCCCTTCATTGAAATTATCTTCCCCCATGAGAAGTTCTTCCATAGAAACATCCTCCCACGTAACCTCCCCCCTCAACTCTCCCCTTTAGACCAAAAAAATCCCCCTGAAAACGTATGTACACTTCCCAGTAACTATTATTATATGTAAACACAGGTCAAAGTTTTTAAATTGCAACCCCTCCCACGGGTACTGTGGGGGAGTAAGTCGTCTCCAAAGACATAGTTATTAGGTTTTTCGACTATGGTGAATAAAATGGCTATCTCAGAATTTTATCCGGTGTCTTTTGTGAAAAAATGAGCGTGGGAGGGGGCCTAGGTGCCCTCTAATTTTTTGGGTCACTTAAAAAGAGCACTAGAACTTTTAATTTCCATTATAATGAGCCCTCTAGCGACATTCTAGGACCACTCAGTCGATACGATCATCCCTGGGAAAAAACAAACAAACAAAAAAACAAAAAAAACAAATAAACACGCATCCGTGATCTGTCTTCTGGCAAAAAATGCGAAATTCACCATTTTTGTAGATAGAGCTTGAAACTTCTACAATGAAATTCTCGTATACGCTGATTCTGATGGTCGTGTATCTAATATTGGGGGGGGGGCAAAAAATCATGGAAAACGCTTGGAGTGGAGGGATCGGGATGAAACTTGGTGGGAAAAATAAGCAGAAGTCTTAGATACGCGCTTTACATAATTGGAACGGATCTGCTCTATTGGGGGGGGGGGGAGTAACTCTGAAAAATTAGAAAAAATGACGTATGCTTAACTTACGAAGGATATAGCGGATCTTCATGAAACTTCATATTTAGAAGGACCTCGCAACTCAGATCTCTGATTTTAAATCTCAACCAGATCCAACGTAATTGGGGGGGGGGGGCAGTTGGGGGGACCAGAAATCCTAGAAAATACTTAAAGTGGTGAGATCAGAATAAAAGTGGATGGGAAGAATTAAAACCTGTCTAAGATACCTGACTGACATAACTGGACCGGATCTGCTCTCTTTCGTGGAGTTGGGGGGGGGGGGGTAATTTTGAAAATTGAGGTATTTGTAATTTATGAAAGGGTGACAAGATCTTAATGAAATTTGATATTTAGAAGGATCTTGTGCTTTAAATCTCTAGTCTTAAATTTCGACCAGATCCTGTGACGTTGGGGGGAGTTGGAGGGGGAAACCAGAATTCTTGGAAAATGGGGAAATAGGGGTATTTTTATTTTACGAATAGGTGATCGGATCTTAATGAAATTTGATATTTAGAAGGGATTCATGTCTCAGAGCTCTTATTTCAAATCCCGACCAGATATCTGACATTGGGGGGAGTTGGAGGGGGAAATCTTAGAAAACACTTTGATTGGAGGAATCAGGATGAAGCTTGGTGGATGGAATAAGAAATTGTCCTTGATACATGATTGGCAGAACCGTACTGGATTCGCTCTCTTTGGGGGAGTTGGGGGCAGGGGTTCAGTGATTTGGCGAGTCAGATGCTTCTGGACGTGCTAGGACGATGAAAATCGGTAGGCGTGTCAGGGACCTGCACAAATTGATTTGATAAATTTTAGCAGACAAGATCTTTCTCATACTTATTTTTCAATATCTGATATAATTTAGAAGTTCCTGGAATTTATTTTAGATTCAACATGGATACTTATACAATTATTCGAAAAAAAGTTTTTAGAACTTTAGAATATAGTCACAAAATATTAACTTTGAAAAAATAAAGTATATTAAAAATAAGTTTCTTTCACTTATTTTTTGCTGTTGCATCGCAACTTTAGAACGAAAAGTGCATATACGTGCAAAACACTGAAAAAATTAACTTCTATCTTAAAAAAACTTTCAAAAAGAAATTTTTAATGTAACTACAATGTTGTAGGGAAAACTTTGGTAATTAAAACCTAAAGTTTTTTATTTTTTTCCCATAATGGTGTTGGACACATAATAAAAACTAATTTTTTTTATACTTTTGTAAATAATCTTTAAAATGAAATGAGGTTTGTATCACAGACTCAGTGATACAAAAATTATTTTGAATGCAAGTAGACTTTCATAAACTTTTGCAACTCAGTCATCAACAACTTTTATTTTTATATGTAAATTCTATTTGTTGAAACTCTTTAAATACTTATAAACTGGTGTTTTCCGATATCCCGAAAATGGTCGAAAATAAGGAGAGAATTTGATCATCTTCACTATCTTCAGCCATTGAATCCAACCCCATTCTAGAAGAGACAGTATCAAAATTTACGCCAAATTTCTCGTTTAGATCTTTCTTCATACAAGCAACCAGTTTCTGATTCTGAAAAAAAGAGAAGATAAATTGTGAATATTCTCTCTTAAATAAATAAATGTCTAAAAACTATTTATTTGTAAAAATAAATGCTGTCAAATACTATGGTTAAAATATTGTGTCAGTCAGTAAGAATACTCTGTTAATAAAGAAAGTATAGTAAATAAGGAGCAACAATTAATCGTCAGATCTCCTGTTCATTCCCAAAAGAATTTGTAGTTCTAAGAAGTCGTGGCAGTCATAATTTAAAGTAATCTAAATTGCAAAAAAAGATTTAAGTCTGATTTGATTTCTTCACTTAATTTCTGTTCGTTTTTATCATGATTCACCATTTGACTTTATTTCTGCTCGCCTTAGATATCTTACATATCTATATCTAGTTCTTTAGCTTTCTTTAAAAATTTCTTTTATAGGAATTTTTTTAATTAATAAACATTTAACGACGAGTACATCACTCTCACTTCGCTGAGGCAAGATGTCTTTTTGGTATTAGAATGTGGGCAGGAACAAATTCCTTTTTGATATTAGAATGTGCACTTCAAATTCCTGCCCGAGTATCAAACCTTTCAATGTTCCATAACCATTCTTTCAACACGATCATCTCTGTAAAAAAAGGAGAAAAACTCCAAAAATATCAAAAAAACAAGCACACATCCGTGCAATCCCTTCGAGGGGAAAATAAACTAAAGTATCATGTTTTTGGACACATTAGCTTGAAATAATGGGTTCTCTGAAATGTTGAATTTAATCATGTAATTGTCATTGAATTTATTTTTCATTTCCCTTTTCCAACGCTATGAAATTTTTCTGATGCTAATGAACGAGAAGCTTTAAATTCACTTACTTCTACCTATAAAGAATGAACATTAACAGTATAATATTTCGATACTTATGGCTTCAATTGACAGAAGCTACTCTTTCCTCAAGGCTCAGTACCAAGAACGGTCTGATTTATTACGGTTTGATTCGGTTTGAATGTATCTGATTTCTGATTTTTGAACTTCAAGTTTGGTCGGCTGTGTATCATAAGCATTGCCACAGAAATGAAGAAGATAAAGCTGTGATCAAAGAAAACATAATACTGGATTGAGCATAATCCTGTAGGCTTTAAAGCGTCTTGCACAATAAATAACACTGCAAGCACCACAGCTAGTACGTAGTTGCTAACCAAAACTGAAAACGGAAAATTCGTAGAATACAAGCCCCTACGAAAACAGCTTTTCAATGGAGTGATGCTACCAGTCGAGGGTTGGTAAGAACTTCAAAATTTCACTAGGTTTTCTATGGCGATTGCTTTTATGGCACTTGGTATTTACCAAGTGACATATAGCGATCGCAAATTTTGTCGGTCGGTCGGTCTCTCTGTCTGTCCCTGTTTTGCTAGTATGGGCTCTTCCAGAGAAGCTAGGACAAAGGAATTTGGCAGGCGTCTCAGGGATGATACCGGATCAAATTAGAAATAGTCATTTTCCTGATTCGACCATCTGGGGGGAGGAAGTGGAGGGACGGTTCAAATTTGGAAAATTAGAAAAAATTAGGTATTTTTAACTTACGAACGGGTGACAGATCTTGATGAAATTTGATACTTAGAAGGACCTCGTGTCTCAGAGCTCTTATTTTAAATCCTGACTGGATCTGGTGACATTGAGGGGATTTTGAGGGGGGATCTTGAGGATCAAGATGAAACTCGATAGGAAAAATAAGCATAAGTCTTAGATACGTGATTGACATATCTGGAACGGACCTGCTCTCTTTGGGGGAATTGGGGAGGGGGATTTCCAGTGCTTTGGTGATCTCGGTGCTTCTGGATGTGCTAGGACGATGAAAATTGGTAGGTGTGTCAAGGACCTGCATAAATTGACTTGATAACAGTCGTTTCCCGATTCAACCATATGGGGGGTGGAGGGAGAGGAAAAATTGAAAAAAAAAGGTATTTTTAACTTACGAATGGGTGATCTCATCTCAATGAAATTTGATATTTAGAAGGACCTCGTGTCTCAGAGCTCTTATTTTAAATCCTGACCGTATCCGGTGAAATTGGGTAGAGTTGGAGGGTGAAACGGGAAATATTGGAAAACACTTAGAGTGGAAAGATCGGGATAAAACTTGGTGGATAGAATAAGAAAATGTCTTAGATACGTCATTGTCGTAACCGGACTGGATCAGCTCTCTTTGGGGAATTAGGAGGGGGTTCAGTGCTTTGGCGAGTTCGGTGCTTCTGGACGTATTAGGACGAAAAAATTGGTAGGTGTGTCAGGGACCTGCACAGATTGACTTGATAAAGTCTTTTTACCCGATTCAACTATCTGGGGGGCTAAAGGGAGAAGAAAAATTAGAAAAAGAGGTATTTTTAACATACGAATGGGTGATCCGATCTTACTGAATTTTGATAATAAGAAGGACATCGTGTCTCAGAGCTCTTATTTTAAATCCTGACCGGTATTAATCCTCTGATTTTCCTTTTAAATCAATCTATTGAATCTTAGAATTTTCCTAGAGCTCATGCCATATTAGCTCTTGGCTCTTCGGACCTCGTCACAAGTGCCAAATGATATCTTAGCTCTTGTTTTTCTTCCGAAGCGTTGGACTTTAGCTCTTCTCAGTTTCCTATAGTCTTTGGAAATGTTCCTACTACTCTAGTCTAATGTTTAAACAGGTCCCTTAAAACATAATACGGTAGGGGTCGGAGTCTATTTTTCTGCGTAAAACTGGCTTCCACATAGCTATGCACATACAAGCAAAGTAAATCAACTTAGCCCCAATTGCTTTGCCTCTAAGAACTCATAATCAAGACTTTTTTTTAATAAAAGATTTGCCTTTAGAGGATGTACAACACAAAGAATCTGAAGTTATTCTGTATTAGACACAAATATACTATACATTAAATTTTCACGCTTTAACCCATAATTGAGAAGGTTTGAAACAGCAGTGCATCCTGTGCCTGAAGGTTTCTGAGCTGGTCAGTAAGGGAAAATTCCAGGGCCAGTAATTAGTTCCGGGCCATTGAAGGTCTCATAGACTATGGAACGCAGTTTGAACCAAACTTTATATGCTGGTCACATCAAGTCTTAGTTTCTATACACTAACAGTTTTGTTACTTTACTGAGTCTTTCACAACTTATTCGCCGCTAAGAACAATGGATGAAAAGACCACTTTCTGAACCTCAGGCAAAACCATCTAAAAATCATTTTTGATATCAAAACATTTCGTTTAAAATATCGGCCCTACCAATGTCTACTTGAACAAAACCCAACACTATGTTCAATCCCTTTTTGGTCCCTTTTGGTCAACAGAGTTTGTGCTCAGTCTTGAACTCTTGTTGGTAAACAGTGCCGACATATTGTTTCCCCTCGCCTCCTTTGATTCTCAGTACTCCGCCTGTCTACTTCTTAGCCTGTATAGCCCCAAATACTATCAAGACCTAGAGTTTCATTGGTGCTATTCTAAAAACTATGACGATTGCTTCAAAAATTGACGTTAGGAAAATTTAGTTTGGCCATCAGTTTTCTATTTTTTTGAATGAAAAAGAATTAATAGGGAAAAATAGAGATGAAAATAGTATTAAAAATTTATTCCGTTTTCATTAAAAAGTAAATGGAGCACTACCCTTCAGAGGGTTTGAAGAGGGCTGCAATATCGATGTCAAATGTAATTATGTTCGTTTTTACATAAACTTCATTATCAATTGTTCTTTCTCTTCATTTTAGATTTCCTTTTTTCATTTATAGTAATATCTGCTCGCTTTAATTTTGAATTATTATTATCATATGATTATTTTTGCCCGTTTCAGGTTTAATTGTCACTCGTTATTTTTCTTTAAAAGACTCTTTTTGCATTTTTTTTTATTTCATAACTTAAAAAAAGAAAACTCCTGAATTTTCATCACAAAGGCCTTTTTTTTATTTATTATAGTTGCCTTGTACCCAAAAAGATTGTGGTCCTTTATGAGTTTTTCAATATCCTTAGCCTGGTTCCATCTTTAATGGAGGGAGAGAATTGGGTCAATAACTGTATATGCATGTATGTATGTATTTTTCTCGAAAACGGCTCCATTTTTTTTTTGAAAAATTGTCATTCCGGGATATTCTGGCCTAAAATACGGTCTAGATGGGTCAGAAGTTTGAGCATTTTGTTAAGAGTCTTTAGTTCAGAAAAAAAATATTTATGTGAGTGACGTCAATTTTAAGTATTGCAACGACGTCATGCACTAACATTAAAGTTTGCATTCATGTTAAAATGATTTTTAAAGTAGAATCAAGTTCATACGAAAAACTGCAACCAGTTATTAAGTAAAATGCAGAAATATCTATGGTGTTTGGGCAATAATTTTGATGTTTAATTCAGACTAGAAAAATACCTGAAATTGTTTTAATTAATTTGTTTTTTTGCCCCCAACAATGTGGAGAAGAAATTATTATTATCATATGCACCTTCACTATCCGGATATAGATCCCTCTTGCCCCCCCCCAATAAAAATGCTGGAGACTCGGCCCTGGACATTAGTGATTTTATAATCATTCAAAAAAATTGCCGACATCCCACATGTTTAGTGTTGACAGAAAGAATAAAAACATGATAAATGTGGATTTACCGTTCTCTTAGCTTACCTTAAAGCAGCTAAAAAACATATAAGGTCTGGCTAGGTTCCTAAGAAGTGCCGTTTTTTCGTATTTTTCCAGTGGAATGCACTTCTGAAAAGAAAAGAAAAATATTAAAGGTTAGAAAGATAGTCTAACAATTTGATATAAGATATGAATATATTTTGCGATGTTATGCATAAGTATACCCAGTCCCCTCTTTCTAGTTTTAGAGGAACATTAAACTTCAAAATATTCAACAAAAGATACAATATATGAACACACGTTTTAAAAATCCTTTGTCAGGCTGTAATATCATTGGTAACAATGCAAACGACATTTGGCTTTAGACTTGACAGACATTTTTTATTGCGAGACAACCGATTTTCAGCAATGCTAATACGAGACGATCTTTCAATTAGGCTATTTTAGTTTTTTTTTAATTAGAAAACATCAGAAAAAATAAATAGCAACAGTCCCCAAGGCACTTTGTAGCTTCTTTGAGACTTTTTTTTTGGTAAAAAATGGATAAAGGTAGGTTATGGGATGCAAGATAAAAATCAATTTTAACTAGTATCTAATGGTGCTAGAAATAATTTAGAGATAGCGCATATAAAACATAACTGGAGTTTGGAGATTAATTTTTAATCGACTTTCACGTTTTGTTGCTTTATTGACAAATTATTCTAATGATAGGGACCTTATTTTGATAAAATCACATTTGAGGATGCCAAAGTCTCGCGATTTGATGAATTAAAGGGATGTATCAATAGAAATAGACCATATGGAGAGTGACACTAAGACAGTAAAATATACCATTGGCCTGGCACGTAGGCAAGGGGGGCCTTCAGGCCCCCCTGCCAACAGGTCGGAAAAGAGTTCCGTACCTGGAGAGTTAAGGGCTGACATGGTGGAAAAGAGTTCTACACATGGGATATATGCCAACAGGTCGGAAAAGAGTTCCGTACCGGGGGAGTTAAGGGTTGAAGTAGGGGAGAGTGGGGTTGGTTCGGACGCGCGGTGAATCTGGACAAGCGCTTCTCTCCCTACAGCGCCATCTGCTAATCAAGAAAAAAAACGCTGTAGACCTGCCATCTAGCATTCTATTTGCGTATGTAGTTTCGTTACCCCTCGTGCAGTCGTTTTGGAAAAATATCTGGAAAAAAACTGAAAAAAAAAGAAAAGGCACCCTGTATCTTCTTTAATTTGAGATTTAATTCAGCCTATATTAATAAACATTTAGCTTTCTTAATGCATGACACGTTTAACTTAGACTTTGTTAAGTTGTTTCGATTTAAGTTTTTGGCGCTATCTGTAAGTTCTGAGACGTAGGTGAGGTTTCAGGCTTTTTCTTTCAGGTGGGGTTGATTTTGACAACTACAGTGGGGCACATTCGGACTTTGTCTGAACCAACCCCACAATCCCCTAATTAGCGATTGTACTGTTATTTTTTTTTGTAAAGAGAGTTTTGTCTTTCCACAGCAAAATAGAATTATCCTTGATATTAGGGCGTTTATCCCCCCTTTTCAGGATAAAGTACAGCTTTTAATGGATCAATTTTGGAAACTATCGTTTTCATTAAAATCAACGTTTTCGCAATAGAAGAACTACCCCCGCAGCACTCTGGGAAATTCACCTTTGCTGAGCCTATAAAAAACGATGGAAATTTGAGGACCTTGCTACGCTATCGAATGAAGGGCGATCCAGTTATGAAAGATATCTTTGAGAGAAGTGCAGGCAATGCTCAGTATTGCAGCCCAAGTATCCAGAATGAATTAATTGATATTTGTGGGCAGCTAATAACCAAAACAATAGTTGACCAAGTTAAATCGTCGCTGTTACGCCTAAAGGTCGTAACTGACATTTTTACACTTCTGAGATATTCGACAAAAACTGTTTGCTAAGCTGTTCAAAAAGGAGAATCAGCAGGGAAATGTAATGTTCAGTCAAACTCTGAGTATGTAAAATATGGGCTTTCCGCTGGTTAACAGAGGTTTTTGCTAAGTTAAACCGATTGGCCTACAAGGCAGATACGACATCTACTTGTAACAGAAATTTAGCCTGGTGTCAGATAAGAGTTTTAATACAAACATATAAAGTGCAACAGGATTCAAGTTTATTCTTTTGTTATTCAGCGAAAAGAATACAAGGAACTCAAATTAGAACGGATACAAACTTAAAGATCTTCTGGATCCTCTTCTTCGACGTCTGACTCATCCAATGCGTCCCTGGTTGATTCCGATGAAGGAAGAGCAGTGTAGTACTAGTGGAAAGTCCTGGGGATTACAAGAGTATGGGATAAGTCCATCAGATCTTCGTATTTCACTAGAGGAAGAGGAATCGGTCCCTTGTATGCACTGACGAGCTCCAAGGAGTTTTTGTTGGGTGTCATTCTACGTCGCGATTCGTTCACTTTTATGACTGAATAGTCAGAGTCGTAGTCGTACCTGAAATGGATCTCGGTTGGCCGCTCAATCGAGTAGTTGAGCCATTTTATCGAATTCCATTTCACTTGCAGACTTTCCCCACCGGCCCCTAGGCCCATTTTCTGTTTCTCAAAATAATGTCAGCAGTTTTTGAAGTCCAGCCAAAAACTGTAATCATCGATCACGTGCACCTTATATGGCTCAGGGCTGGTTCTGGCTATTAGGCAGACGGTTCTCCAGTTTTCTATAGAAAACACAGGTAAGAGTTTGGCTGCTTTTTCGATGCATGAGTGCATGCTGTCCCCTTCCTGCTGAGAATGACCACTTTCAAGAAATATATGATTTATTCCTTTGACGGGATGCAGTGTCTGAACAGCATATAAAAACTTGGAGGCTACAAACTGGTTTTTGAACTGCCCACAGCAGCCATCAGTAACAAAATAGAATGTTAAAGACAAAATAGAATTCTCTTTCAGAATGTTATACATCAGCGTAGCGACTTCATTGGTGCCTCTTTGCCCTTTTGTCTGGTCCCAAAGGTTGCAGTGAGCCTCTTTGGTTACCAAGTTAAAAATCGTCATGTTATAAACTGCTAGTTTTCTTTTGTAAAATATAGGACTGGTCTCTGCTTTGGGAGTCTCAAGGACTCTTTGTAAGTCCATATTCAGCAACATAGCGCTCTCCAGTCCTTCCTCACTGTGCAGAATACCATCTTTTATCGCATTTTTAACTTCGCGAGCACGCTTTGCTCTTGCCTGGTGCTGCTGAAATGACTCAGCCTCATTCTCTTTTTCTCCTTCAGTAATTAAGTAGTATCGGGTGCATGTATGGCATTGGTCCTTTCAGGGAGGGTGGAAAGATAAGTTCAAGGATTTGAAAAATTTTCTGTAGATACTTTTACACACAGGTACTCGTCGGCTGCTCAAGCAGGTTTTAGTGTATAATTTATACATTTTGGACTGGTTAAGTTTAGAGCTTAGATAGAGACTCGTAGAATTTGCCCGACAATAGTGCGACTCAACTGCAGGAAAACTGCTAATGTGATCTCTGGCGTAAAGTAACTGATCATCCGTTAGTCTCTTAGAGATTAGATTCCTTGGACTCGACACGTTTCTTCTATCTCTGCCGGCGGTTCCAGTATTGGTTTTGCTTCTGACACATCCAGCAACAAACTTTTCACCAAGCCGCAGAGTTGCCAAGAAAAACTTCTTGCAACCTTTTTTACAAGTACTATTCAATTCTAATGTGTAACAGAGTGAGTTTCGCCGCCGTGAACTTCTGGCATTTGTCGTTTTCCGACCAACTGACTTCTTCGTCACACACTTTGAAACGAACTGTCTCTGTGACTCCATGGAGCCTAACTCCCTGCCTAGCAGCCAGAAGCTTTCGAATATAGCTTTTCGAGCATCTTGATCAATAGTTTTGCACTCGAGTTTGTATTTGCAACCTTTCTTTCTTTTGGGATGTTCTTCTGTGTTCCTTCTTTCAACTGATGCCTGATCATCAACAACATCCAGTTCTGTGGCAGTCGCTTCTGGAAAAGTTGGATCAGGAGCGCTAATGTCTGCTTCAGTAAAACTTTCCTGATTGGGAGTTTCCCCGTCACTGTCCGAGCTTGAGCCATCCTTGTCTGGCACCCAATCCTTGTCTTTGGGATCACCATCTGAATCAGATGACAAATCTTCGTCATTGTCATCTTCTATGAGCCTCCGAAGCTCTTCCTCTGAAAGTGCAGTCCTCTTTGGCATTCTGCCGCCTGAAAGAGAGTTCTGTTTGAAAATGTGGAAGCCTCTTACCTCCAGATACGTAGTCTGGTCAGGTTTAGCCCTAATCTTTCGAAATATGATTTTGTATTTCCCAACTTCCAGATTTCGTTATTGCGTAACTGACAAATAACCGATGAAACTCAGTTACGACCTTTAGGCGTAACAGCGTTTTGCAGATACGTCCAGGGTGGGGTTGGCCATTTCGCCAACAAGTGGACGTTGCGTCTCCCTGTGGTCGCAAACTTGTAGCACAATATCCTAGGAGTCTAAAGTACAGATTAACCCAGTTTCGCCAAAAATGTCTGTTACGACCTTTAGGCGTAACAGCGACGAAATCTACCGATTTTTTTTTTTACCATTCTTGCAGACGAGACAACTGATATATGAAGGCAGGAACAAATGGTTCTAGGGCTTCGATTTGTGGACAGTGAAACACTGCAGATTAGGGAAGAGTTCATCGAGTTCGCTGTTGTTGAGGACTTGCGCTGTGAAAGCCTTGGTCAGTTTATCCTAAGTCAAATTGAGAAACTTGGTCTCGACATGAAACTCTGCAGGGGACAAGGTTAAAATGGAGCTCCAAACATGAGTGGACATTTGTCAGAGGCCCAGGCTTTTATTTCGAGCAAAAATCCGCTCGCCAAGTACGTTCACTGTATCGCTCACTCCTTAAACTTGGTCCTGACGGACTCGAGCAAAATAGCTGAAATGAAGCACTGTATGATGGTTATTCGTGAAACAGTTAATTTCTTCCACTTTAGTGCAAAGCGAAGCGCTATCCTAAAAACTTATACTGCACTTAATCTTAAAGGCTTGTGCAAAACTAGGTGGGTGGAAAGACATGATGCTATTCAGATCTCAAAACAGTTGATTGTGCCTATTTTTAAGGCCCCAGAGGAAATAGAGACAGACGGGGACTCGGTAACGTTGTCGAAAGCCAGAAGTCTGCTCAACAACATCCTGAGCTTGGACTACATAGTGACCCTCATTGTGATGGATTTTTTTCTTGGGTATACATTGAATCTATCTAAGCTGCTGCAGCCTAAAAACATAGATATGGTTATGTGCATTCAGTGCGTCGAAAGTGTAACATAAATGTTCAAAGAAATCCGAAGTAGTGCCGAGGGAAGGCTTCATCAGCTGTTTCTGGAAGCAACTAGGCTATGCAGAGAACTCGAAGTTACTCTTGTCATGCCACGAAAGAGGAACCCTTTCAAAATCCCAAGTGATATCCCGGCAGAAAAACATCTAGAATTTTATTATCGCGTCTCCATTTTCCTCCCATTTGTAGATCAGCTAATACAATCACTTAAATCTCGATTCACAAAGCACAAGGTCACACTGAAAGGCCTCAGCGGAATACTGCCATCTTTTGTTGTGAAACAGCCTAGCAGCGATCTTAAAGAACTGATCAAATTATACGCCTCATATCTAACGAGTTCAGACTCCGCCGTGATGGCTGAGCTAGAACTATGGCGAGCTAAGTGGCTGAAAGCAGTACCCAGTCTTTTCCCAAAGACAGCAGTGTAGAGCTTGGCTGAGTGCGAACGTGGAATATTTTCGAATATTCACAAGTTACTGAGCATCTTTTGTGTCATTCCCACGTCTACAGCATGTGTTGAGAGGTCATTTTCTTCGATGAAAAGGATCAAAACGTATCCGCAGTCGGATGAGTGAAGACCGACTCAATGGCTTGGCACTCTTGAATGTCCACAGAGATGTTCTCGTATCAGTCGATGAAATTTTGGAAAAATTTGCTATTAGCTCTGCTCGAATGTTACGATTTAAAGTATAGATAAAGTTAACCTGTATTTTTTTTTGCCTTTATTTAGTTACTAAATAAAAAAACGCTACTTTATATCTGCTGTTTTGAAGGTTTTGGGCCCCCCCGAAAAAATTCCTGCCTACGTGCCTGCCATTGGCATATCGCTTCTCACTGAATTACGCAAATAGTATTAGACCTATATGTCAAATTTGTGTCCATTAAAAGAACAATAAAAACAAGTTTTTGAACAACAGTGAGAATTCTAACTCTTAGGAACTATCCATATATGAGTAAGACCGTGCTGACTCAATCTCCCGCTATTTCCACAAAAGTTGTATGCCGCTTTATTGAAAGAATTAATTAAACAAGTTCAAAATACTTTTTTATTCCATTTCAATTGGTCTTATTTTTGAACATTCGTTCTTAAAATAACAAGAGATAGAAATCCAAACCTCAGCGCAAAGAGCAGGGGAATTAGGAGAGGGTGCCTCTCCCCGTTTATTGGATAATTTCTGTTCGTTCTTCATTTAACTGTTATTTTTTATTAATCTGAATAAATTTATATTTTTCCAACTTAAATTCCGACTAAATTAAACAAAAAACTTTCCAAAAAAGAAGTTTTTCAAAGTAAAGTAAACAACCATATTAAACTTTGGACCAGTATATATTAAGTCATACAATAATGCGAATTCAAAACGACTAGAAATTGCTATCAAAGCATGAACCCAACTCAAACAAAAACTAAAATAAATGATCATATGGAACGTAACGATAACAGCTACTAATACAGATAAATACATAAATCATAAAACAAGTTTAGATTCAACTGAATATTGAGTTTCAATCCAGTTTCGAATATTTGTTATTGGTCAAACTTAAAAGAGACAAAATTACTGCATACAAGATTTTGGAATCTGTTCTTTTCCCCCTCTTTTGATTGTAAAAGTTCTAAGGCATTTTGCGTCATTTGTATTTTACTGAAGACTATATGTGTTTGGAATAGTATGCTTTAACTTTTCAAAAAATCTACGAATAAAAGAATCACTTCAATAATCAAAATGATGGAAAGAACTAGTGAAAACAAACTGAATACTTAAAACACTATGATGTTAGTTCCTTAAAATCTCAGCAATTGAATATTTTATTTCACTTCATATTTTTCAATTTCATAGATAAAACAATGTTTACAATATATTATGTTTTCAGTAAAGCGCGAATGATTCAATAGGCTGTAGAAACTTTATAGTCAGAAGAGGGGAAAGAGGGCAGTCCCTGGGTAAAGAAAGACAGAATGACCTTCCTCCTTAATTTTTAATGCGCAACTATACAACGTTGCACATCATTCTATGACATTTCAACCTAATTGAAATATCATTTATGACATTTCAGCCCCTGCCAATGTCATAGGACTGTTGGTTCAAAAAAACATGGGGAAAAACAAACAAAAACGACAATTCTCATTCAGCAGTCAATGAGTGAACTTGTTTGACTGCATTTAACCTAACCCAGCGAATGCTATGTAATGTTTTTGACTCTGTGAATACTCATTATAGCATGAAATAACTTTAATTGATAATTGGATAAGAAGGAGTTTCTGGATCCTGTAATTTTTGGACAGCGATTTCTGTTTTAAGAAAGTTATTTATTTGGGTGTAAGACGTGTCCTTTTAATGCATATGTACATTGCACGCTGGGAACTAGCGTGGGTAGATATAGTTCATATAAAGGAAGGCGAATAGTGTTATTTTCATATCATTACTATGGGAAAGAAAGGCAGCGGTAAACGTAACCGAATTGAAGCGGACTTATCGGACCCTGTGATGAATTCAACAAATAATTCTGATGGTAGCGTTCTCACTAATCGTCAGAGAACAAATGCTGAGAATATTATTAAAATTCTGGAAATGGTGCAGTCCATAAATACAAACATTGAGGCACTCCAACATAATGTCTTGGAGATAAAATCTGATATAAGTGCAGTGAACAATCGTGTTACATCGATAGAAAATAAAAATAAAGTGTTTGAGAATGAATTTGCAAAAGTTAAATCTGAACTCCTGGTTTCGAAGAATATTGTGGAGGGCCAATCGGAGAAAATTAATAAATGTAATGAAGAAATTAATTCAGTTTTCAGCCAATCTCTTATTGAAGAAAATTGCAATAAAATGTGCAACTTATTATTTTGGGGCTTAAATGAAGTACAAATTGAGGATGCCGAGTCTCTGATTTTGGATCTGATTCGCATGAGCTGATTTCTGATTTCATGGATTGTCATTTGGTCTTAACTGAAGTGGACAATACACAAGTTCGATTTTCTCTTTTGAAAAATGCGAAAAAACTTAAAGGGAAACAGTTCAACATTTATAAGAATGTTTTTATTGGTTATGATGTTACGCCTCGTGTGTGTGTTGTGCGCAAGGAACTCCTGGGTATCCGTAAATGTCTAGTGGATAAAGGAGTGGAATGCTGGGTACCCCCTACTTTACCCTCTGTTATTTGTATGAAAAAAATAATACTGTAGCTAAAGTGTTTTGTTGATGCCATAATTTGTGTATTTTGGTTGATTAAGTCTTATTGAAGTTTTATTAAGTTAGTTTTTAAGTGATCTTATGATGTTGGTGTTTGTGTTTATTACTAAGTTGTTGGCCGTTGCCTTAGGAGCTCGAGCTTTATACATGAACGGGTTCCAGGCAATATTTTCATCGCCTGTTCCTTTTCTTATTAGTGTTTTAAAGTGGATTATTTTTGTTTTTCAATTTGTTTTTTTTTGTGTCTGTTTCTTATTTTTATTGTTATTGAAACCATGTACCGAGGTTTTTTATGAATTTAATGACAATGGATAATTATGATCGTGATTCCCGGAGCATTAGCCGTCTTAATACTCTGGAAGCTTCCAATGTAGATATTGGGGGTGTATTTACGGAGCAGCTGCGTCGGAGCTATGATATTGGAGTAGCAGGGCATTATAAATTTATTAGTTCCAAATATTTGTTTAAAGATGGAATTCAATCTGATTATGGTGGTGCGAGAGGCCTCAATGTTTTCCATCTTAATTGCCAAGGGCTAAATTTTTCGTTTAATTTTTTTTATGAAATATGTGATCTTTCAGTTTTTCAGGTTATCGGTCTTACTGAAACCTGGCTGAGTGACCACAACTCCATTTTTTTAAATATTCCAGGAAATAAATTTTACAATAGGAATCAACAGTTTTGACAACATGGAGGAAATGGTGCATATAGTCGAAGCGATATTGAGGTTTTGGTAAGAAATGACTTAGTAGTATATGAGGAAATGGTTTTTGAACCATTTATTCTTCAGCTTAGGCTGAAACCTAAAGATGCATTTGTTATTATATTGTATAGATCGCCATCTAGCCTCATACCAATTTTTATGGATATTTTGGATAAGCAGCTGGGGAAACTAGCCACTGGTTCACATCCATTTATGATGCTCGGGGATTTAATATTGACGTTCATGAGCTTGATAAATAAAAAAAAAACTAGTTTTTTTTTAACTGAAAGTAAGGAGCGACATTAAAACTTAAAACGAATAGAAATTACTCCGTATATGAAATGGATTGTCCCCTCCGCAATCCCTCGCTCTTTACGCTAAAGCTTTTAATTGTTTTAAAAAGTAGAATTGTGGCAAAGAGTCAAACTTTAGTGTAAAGAGCGAGGGACTGCGGAGGGGAAAACCCATTTCATATACGGAGTAATTTCTGTCCGTTTTAAGTTTTAATGTCGCTCCTTACTTTTAGTTAAACAAAACTAGTTTTTTTATTTAATTTCTGAGCGTTTTTGAATTAATGCATGTTTGATTTTGGCTCTCCGCACATAAATTATTAAAATGAAATTTGTATATCAATTCTTTTTTGGCTAAATGACTTTCTCTTTGTTTTGATCAGACGATTTTGAGAAATAAGGGGTGGGGAAGGAGGCTTAGCTGCCCTCCAATTTTTCGGTTACTTAAAAAGGCAACTAGAACTTTTGATTTTTAACGAACGTTTTTATTAGTAAAAAATATGCAACTTAAGAATTAACTTACGTAACAAACTTTTATATTCTTAATTTTTTATTATGTATACGAGGGGGTTTGTACCCTCGTTAATACCTCGCTCTTTATAATAAATCGTAAGTTTTGTCCCAATTCTTTAAGAATGACCCCTGAATCAGAAAGGCCGTTGAATAAACAGTTGAAATTACTAAAAAATACTCTAGCATAAAGAGCGATGTTTTTATCTCCTCCTAAATACCTCACTCTTTATGCTAAAGTATTTTTAGAACCCCTCATATGCGTAATAATCTCTGTTCGTTTTAAGTTTCAATGCTGCTCCTAACTTTCAATTGAAAGAACGTTTTCATGTTTATTTTTTCATTATTTTTTTTATAGTAATGCTAGAAAATCCTACGCCCTTTTCATTAAATTTTTCTTCCCCTACGACATATTCCTCCAAGGAAAAATCCTCCCAAATAGCCCCCTCCCCTCAACCCTACCCCCAAACCAAAAAATTCCCCTGAAAACGCCTGTACACTTCCCAATAACCATTACTGTATACAAACACTGGCCAAATTTTGTAACTTGCAGCCCCTCCCCCAGGGATTGTGGGGGAGTAAGTCATTCCCAAAGACATAGTTATTATGGTTTTTGGCTATGCGGAACAAAATGGCTATCTCAGAATTCTGATCTGTTGACTTTGGAAAAAATGAGCGTGGGAGGGGGCCTAGGTGCCCTCCAATTTTTTTGGTCACTTAAAAAGGGCACTAGAACTTTTCATTTCCGTTAGAATGAGCCCTCATGCGACATTCTAGTACCACTTGTTTGATACTATGACCCCTGGGGAAAAGAAAAAAAAACAAACAAAATAAACACGCACGCGTGATTTGTCTTCTGGCCAAAAATATCAAATTCCACATTCTTGTAGATAGGAGCTTGAAATTTTTGCTATAGGGTTCTCTGATACGCCAAATGCGATGGTGTGATTTATTCTATAGTTATTCTAATATAAGTGATAAGATTCTATGACTTTTAGTGGGTGTTTCCCCCTATTTTCCAAAATAAGGCAAATTTTCTCAGGCTCGTAACTTTTGATGACAAAGACTAAATTTGATGAAACTTATATATTTAGAATCAGCATAAATTATGGAATTAGAATCGATTCTTTTGATGTATCTTTTAGCATCAAAATTCCGTTTTTTAGAGTTTCGTTTACTATTGAGCCGGGTCGCTCCTTACTACAGTTCGTTACCACGAACTGTTTGATACGAGTGTTTCTATGGATTTTTTGCAGCTTTGAATGTCCTATGGTTTATTTCCCACTATAAATATATGCACCCGAGTAACCACCTCACTGACAATATTTTTTTCAATTTTTTTTTCAGCTCCAAGAGTTATTATTACTGATATATCAGATCATTTTGGGATTTCAACAAGATTTGACCTCTGTATTCCCCAAAAGCCAGCACCAATAATTCCTAAGAGTCTAATACATGTGTTCAGCCAGAGTAACCTTCAAAATTTAAGTAGGCAATTACAAAAGTGTTTGAAAATCTGGTTTGGAATCGAACGGGAAAATTTTGCTTGTAGGTCAGTGAACACCTAGAAATAACAATCGAATTTAACAAGATTTTTTAATTCCCGAAATTAGAGAATTTTGAAATTTTCATCACTTTACAAAACAAAAATTAAACTTAAAAACTTTGACCTTAACAATTAAAAGAAAAAATTTAATTAAAAAACTTAGCGGACTAATCTGTTTTGAGTTCGTTCTTGAGTAGCTAGCATCAGTCTTGAAAAGTTGGAATTCAATTTTAGGATATTTGTGTAACTAGTAAAGCTCAATGTTGTTGTAATTCTTTTGAAATATTGTAAAGTCTCCAATTTTAATTTTCTTCAACTGTTTTCCATATAGGGGTAGTAAGACAGTTTGCTTTTGGATTAACAATAAATAAAAAAAAAAAAAAATTGTGACTTCCAGATCCATCTTCCTATCTTCTCTGTGCAGAGCACACCTCCCTTCTTCTAGTCTATCCACTCTTCCGTTTCAGCACCACTCTCCAAAGCTGTATCCCAGGGTAGGGGTTAGAAGGTTTTAAACTCCTTCCTGAAATGTTTGTCCAACTCGTAAAAACTTAACAAAAATGGATATAAACAAATTTGTGATGGGTTTTTTTACGTTTGTGTACCTCTCCCCCGAAAAATCCTTTTATAACCCCCTCCTCCACCCCCCCCCCAAAAAAAATGCTGGGTACAGCCTGTTACTTTGTCTCTCGTTTATTCTCTTCAAACGATGTAATTTTTCTTACTGAGTATGTTCCATACCATAAATCTTTGTGCAGGCCCATTTGAAAAAAAAGAACGGTATGACAAAGACTCTTCACCATCTAATTTTAGCAATGTTGAAATTAAGATAAGTGCCCATCTGAAGAAGTAGCCATTGTGTTTCAAATAATTTTTTTTCCTTAATTCAAAACTTAGCTCTCTAGTGTATAAGTTTATCGAAATAAATAAATTGTCATCGCATATATCCATTAAGTCTTAAGTTCATTAAGTAGATGTGGTACGTTACTACTTACAGAAAAGTCACTGCACATCTGCATACCATCGAGCATGTCCCGCTTCAAACTCTCTTTAATTGACAACCTGTTAATTCGTCTCGTAATTCCTTCTACATCAGGCTGATTGTCTGACTTCAGCTGCAAAGAATAATACATTGTTATGGACTACTGATAACACACGATCATCCATAACTAGTCGTATTTGCCACAAATTCAGCTATTTCATATATCTAACTAAAATACTGTTACAAAAGTCTGTATTGCAGGTTTGCCACGAGATAAGAAAAAAATTTACTAGATTCTTGAAAGGAAAATCAGCAAAAAATCACTAGGTTCTTGGAAAAAAATTGTTAAATCAGCAAAAAATCACTAAAGTTATAATTTAGCTGCTTCAACAGACAACAAGCTTTCTCTTTCGGTTCTCTTTCGGTTCTTCGGTTCATGTTTTCCCTGAGAAAAAGATAATTTGCCCCCTAGATTTAAAGCAATGCATCCGACCAACCCCCTATAAAATTCGTAAATTGACGCTATTATATACGTCTATCGGTAAAGCTAGAAACGTCAGTGGTGCTAATTCAGTAAAATGCTGGAAACACACGGATTCCTTTTAATTTAACAATACTGAAGATAAATAAATTTTTTTTTTAATCTTCAGATGGCAATTAACCCCACCCCAGCTTTTACCACCAGAGGTGGTCTGAGCCGGGAGGTAAGGTGGCAATTGGTCCTTGGGCTGGTCGGTTTTGGCCAGCTTAGGGCCGATGGTTTGACAATTTTGACAATCTAGTACCTTCTAGAGACCCCTTCATTGACCTTGAAATTACCTCAGAGCTGTCAGATTGTCGCGTTGCCAAAAAAAAGTGCATGATGAGAAAAAACAAAATATTCTCAACCTGACTATCCGGAAAAGCGATTCGATTCGAAGTGTTCAGGGTGGTAATTGACCAAATAACAACCAGCCTGAAAAAAAAATTTCCAGACAACAAACAGCTTATTTCCGACGTATATTTCTTGTGGCCCACCACATTCGGTCTTGTACATCGATGTAAAGTGCCAGATTCAGTCCTTCGAAGCGTTGCAGAGATAGTGAAGGTTTCTCATGATATGAGGTCAGAGCTGAAAAACTTTGTCTCAGTTTTCCACGAAATTATTTGCACTAGTCGTAGAACAAGCTGGGATTGGTCTGGTGCAGAATATGAGGAAACACTTGAACTCAGAGTGAATATGTAGGGGCTGGTGTGTGAGATTCAACTTCCTGCCGTTTTTGCAGCAACTACATAATTGGCATGTATCGGCAGCTATTAAGGCTCGATCATTAGCTTTAATATCGCTTTTGTCACTACAGTAGTATTTTCCTCTTTTAGTCCAGTTATTTTGTTGTGTATCTGATCAAAATATATATTTGTGTTCTGAAGGAAAGTCAAGAAACTTTCAGTGGTGTTGAACATTATTCTGAAGAGGACACATACCGTGAATGTTCTTTGGCCCGGATTTCCATGATGTATGACGGAAAGTTGACAGTTTTATACAGCTGAAAATACGATGCCACTCTCCCATTCTATGGAAACCTGAGCAACACCGAGTGTAACCGAGAATCAGGGAGATTTGGCACAAAAAATGATTAGCTGTATCTGTCCTCTTCCTACTGTAAGCCTACTTCTTACTTAGCGGAAAGTACTAATTTGCCTTGGGGCGTAAATTATGGGGAGGGCAATTTTCACTCATTGCCCTTTCTAATTAAACACAAAAAAAAATCGTTTTATAAGAAGGGCCATTGGTATGGCCGCTTAACTCAAATGCCCCCTTAACTTTTCACTTCCAGTCCACCTCTGTCTACCACCACTCCACTGATTGGCATCTCTGAAAGGAAGGGGAATTTTCTAAATAAGGATTTCAACTTAGTAAAATGATATAAATAACAATGAAGCCTTATTAACAAAAAGGACATGTTTTTTTCAACTGAAATTAAGGAGCAACATTAAAATTTAAAACGGACAGAAATTATTCCATATTGGAGGGGGCTTACCCCTTCTCAATCCCTTGGTCTACAGATTTTAATGCTTTAAAAAATATTATATTTCTAAATTAACAGCCGTTTGCGTTTCAGGAATCTTTCTTATGGAATAGTGACAAAATGTTTGACTTTAACGTAAAGAGTGAGAGTTGAATTAGGGAAAGTGTCCCTCACATACGGAATAATTTCTGTTTGTATTATGTTTTAATGTTGCTCCTTACTTTCAGTTGAAAAATATATTTTTTCATTCTAGTTTCTGATAATTTTTCTTCTACCCACCCCCTTCGTTAAAAAGTTTCCCAGTAAAATTTCCCTGGATGATTTCCCCTGGAAAATTCTCCTTACTATGATTAGGAACAATTTTGTTTTTAATTTCTAAGAAAATTCTGGAAGTTTTCAAATGATCTCCTCCCTCTTTTTTGAAAAATTTTCCTATAAAGTCACCTCTCTAGAAATTTCTTCCTGTGAAAAATTTCCCCTTGGAAAATCCCCCACACGGAAAAATACCTCCAGAGAAGTTCTTTCCTGCTGAAAAATTTGCGAAAAGTTCTCTTCACATGCAAAATTGAGGAACTAAATAGAGAGTAAGACAAATAAAACGAAATCCTTATAAAAATTCTGAAAAATTTATATTGTGTGAAATTTCCCCTGGAAAGTTCTCCCTAAACTTTCCCCTACCCAAACGAAATTCTACCCGTGAGAAATCCCCTCTCCTCGCAGAAAATTTCCCTTCGATGGAGTTCATTATAAATCCACAATACTGTATGCAAATGGTGCGATAATTGCACAGCCTTCTCCATAGGCCCTGGGGTTCTTGTCTTCTTAAAAGGCATAGTTATTGGCCCTTTTAACCATACTGATCAAACTGCTGTCTCAAAATTTTGATCCGACGTCTTTGGAGAATACAAGGGAGTGGGAGGTAGGAGGTAGCTACCCTCCAATCCTTATGGTCACGTGAAAAAAGCGCTATAGCTTTTAATTTTTGTTCGAATAAGCCCTCTCTCAATCTTCAAGAACCATTGGGTTCGAAACAATCATCCAAAAAAATTCTGACCTAAAATCCCAATTTCCGTATTTTTGTAGACATTAGCTCGAAACCTCTATAGTAGAATTTCCAGATATGTTGAATTCAAATACGAGACTTTCATGAAGATCCCTTGACTTTTTGGGGGTGTTCCCCCATTTTAAAAAATCGGTCAAATTTTCTCGAGCTCGTAGCTTTTGATTAGTAATACTAAACTTAACGAATTTTATATATTGGGAATCAACATAAAAACTTTATTCTTTTCATATGTAAATTGTTACCAAAATCAGTTATTTTTAGAGATTCGATCACTATATGCCCGAGTCACTTATTACTTACAGTTTGTTACTACGAACTGTTTGATCATGCGATAGCTTTTGCTATATACAAAAAGCAGAAATTTGGAAATAGTTACTTGTTTTCTTCTATAAATGTTCTGTTAATAATAAAAATAGTGGGTTTAATCATTAATCAGGTAGACGAGAGAGAAAAGTTCAAGGCAAGTGGCCTCCTAAATGTCACAATTCCTGTAAATTTTTATTCTGTATCTAATATACCATATAATAAGCCCATTTTTCTAGGTGTTTTCCACTCCTATGAACATCTAACCAAATGCCACTCGAAAATCAAACTTTGCACACATGCCTGGTTTTGTTTTGGTTTGTATCTAAGAAAATCAAAGCCTAGTTAAGATGGGAGCCGGCGTTTACCAGCTTAGTCCCCACCCACGAAAAATACCCCCCGGTAAATCCCCCTACGTGGAAAATACCCCCCGCGGAAAAACCCGATAAAATAGCCCCCATATCTGGTTGGTCTCCAATCACTGTTGTCTTATAAAAATAGTACTAGAGCTCGCAATTTCTGACGTAATGATCACCCTCCAAAGTTTGATAAATTCAGCTAATTTTGGAGTTTTTTGTTACTCTTTAATTTCATAATGGCAGCGTAGACCAGAAACATTCCCATAAATCAAGAGGGGCTGAATACCAATTTCACATCTTTGATGTGTTTTTTCAAGTTTTTTACCCCCTTCCCCCCAAAAAAAAACCCTCCCCAAACAAAAGTTCTAGATACAGCCCTGGGGATTATATATAAATTTATACCTCCACCCTCTGCTGGTTTCACCCTTAGAACTAATTCTGTATCTATCTGAGAACTCAATGAGAGTTGGGATGCTTTAGCATTAAAATGCACCCTCTAATAAATCTCCGTCCGTCCCTAACTACAAAACAATCAGAGAACCCCACTGTCGAAGTTTAAAGCCCTTATATGCAAATATTCGGAATTGTAAAACAGCAGGAAATTGACCTTAGACTATGAAATTTGTTTATACCTTTAATATATTTTGGATAGTTAGCAGGGAGGAAAATACATCAAAAGGCGGATTTTGAGGCCAAAACATTCCAGCTCTAATTGAACTTTCAGATAAATACAGAATTAGATCTAAGGGAGAAACAAGGGGAGGGTGGAAGTAAAAATTGACGTATAGTCCCGAGATTTATATCTAGGACTTTGGCTTGGGGGATATTTTTCTAGGGGGATATACAAAAAAACTTTAAAAAAAAACATCAAAAATGTAAAATTGATATTTCACCCCCTTGATTTCTGGGAATATATCTGGTCTACTATATTATTATGAGAGTAAAGAGTAACATTATACTCCAAAATAAGCAGAATTTATTCTGTAAATGAGGGAGACTGTCCCTTCCTCATCCACAGCTCTACCGCATGGTCAAAAAATTCGGAGGACGCTTATTCTATAAGAAATCGACAGTTTTAGTCCCTTTTTCCGTAATTCTAAAGGGATCGGAGACCAACAAGCCACAAGAGGGGGTATTTTCTTGGGGGAGGGAGAAGGGAGTAAACACCTAGACCCGTAAAAAAGTAACAGAAATCATATAAATTTTTTAAAAGTGTTTTGTTAAGTTTTTAGTGTAATTCACCCATCCCCTTTCGAACGAAAGTATCAGATATGGTTTTGCAAAGGACCTAGACCGAATTTTCAGTTTGTCGACCCCTAAATGTTATAGCCGTAACTGGAACTTCATAAGGATATTACTAATAAAAATAAACGACAAAATGTTTCGTAGCAAAGTGACTAATTTTCTGCCTTTTTATACCGGCATACAGATATAATACTTCTTAATTACGTAGTACTCCTTCATGCAAATTGGTGCGTAAAACTTTATCAGCCTTGTCTCTCTTGAATTTGATTAACATAATTTCTATTAAGTGATTTCTGAGAAAAAACAGAGAGAACAGATTTTGTTTTTTGACTTCCGGTTAAGTTTTCACTAAAAGATCCCTTTTACTTTCAATAATTAGCTTTATAGATAATTTATTTGCACGAATTTATATATTATAGAAAATCATTAGATCCTGTAAAAAATCACTAGTTAAAAAAACTACTAGCTAAAAAATCTCTGGGCAATAAAAAAAATCACTAGAAATAGTGATAAATCACTACGGGCGTCACCTTGAATTGAAGTTATACCTTATGGATAAGGATTTTATTAGAACAAGTCCAGCAAAATAACTTTTGAAACTGTGGATCATGGAAGTAATCGTCTAGAGTTAAGAATCTTACTTTCATCTGTAACTGTTCAATACCAGTAAACAAGTATTTGAAGAATCAACTATGCTACTACCGCTACTATTACTACTACCAACTCACTGCTGAACCAAGCCACCAAAGGCTAACAGAGCTTCGTACGCTCTTTCTACTGCCCAATCTAATCAAAACTCCCTATTACTCCTAATATGCAGTCCAAACTACCTTTAAGTCCTTCCTTACGACTTACTGCCACTCCATACAGGGACCTTTTTTCGTTTGTCCCCAAATAAATGGTCAAAAAGAAGAATCTTTGGAAATTTGTCATTCTTCAGCCAAAAAACCTGTTCTAGCTATCATGGCTTTTCTTTCAGTATAGCCCTAGAAAGTGGGATAAAACTAATTTTTTGGTACAGCTTGTTGAAAGACATACGGTCATTCAAAGGGGTACCTTAAGCTGTCATTCGGGAGCTCCTCAGTAAAACATTTACATCCTCCTCTGCCCTTTGAAGCAGCCGCGTATAAGAACAATACTCGATCATTGTCATTACCGCAGCTTTTTGCATTCTAACCTTGGTCTACAGACTTATTCTATTGGTCCAAACATTTCAAATTAAAGAAAAAAAAAACACCCCTTTCATTGGCTATTCTGCTTTTTACGTTTTCACTGCATCCACCATATTCAGTAAAGACACTACCCAGGTAAATGAAGCTATCCGCTTGAGCGATGTTCTTGCTGACCAGTGCCACCTCTTCACCCTTCATTTATTCCTAGCCTAAGCGACTTAGTCTTCTAAACATTAATTTTCAAACCTGTTCTAGAACCCTTAGCTCTTAAAACCCCCAAAAGTTCATTCGTAATATTAGCCTTTCTAGTTTGAACACTCATATCTACTGCAGAATCTAGGTCTAGGAGAGTTTTACCTTCCGATTTGACTCCATACTGTCCTTCGATTAATTTATTTAAGGATTGTAGCAATTAGGTTTACAGTTACTGCTAATACAAATTACTCTGTACTCCGGGGGGGGGGGGGGGCAGTACTTCGTTTGGAATGCCTGAGGATCTAAAGATTTAGCCTAAGCCTCATTGCGTATACCCTAAACCTCATTTGCACACTTAAATGAGCACATATTCAGACATACTTAATATTCAGTAATCCCAAGGCAATTATATGAATAAACTTTTTATTCGAGTTGAATGAAACAGGTCTTATGACTGGCACTTGGGTAAATTAAACCAGACGCATTTTATAATACAAACCAGACTATAATGAATTAAAAAGTGACAAATCTGCTACCCCTTTTTTATGACAGACACTTGGGTAAAGTAAACCGGCAAACTTATGTTCCTGAATGAATCAATTGCTATAAAAATTTTTAAAGAGGGAACCTATGGTTATCCATGTCCCACATCTAAGGGGATCTTAATACCCCCCCCCTATTTTTGCTCCTCTGCTGTTTTGGATTTAGACTTTTTTGAGATTTAGCGCATTTTTTGGGCTATAGAATTTAGATTTTAGCTGTCTTAGAATGACATGTAATCTTTGGTGAAGATGGTTTTTTGGATTTTTTATTTTTACGCAGCTGCCCCCTTGGGACTCTATGGCTGGTCATTGGCACTACTTAGTTTTTGGTATGTTTTCAATCAGTGCTTTTAGTTCATTGGAAGGATAAATACTTACATCATACATAAAAAAGTGAAGATGAAATATTTCAGGAAAGTGTGTACACATGATCAAGTTATCGCAGTGGTGAATACTGACAAAGAAAAATATTTGAAGTATGAAACAAATACTAGCGGTAAAAGAATTGGAAATGTATGCGTGCGTTTTCATGATAGTGAACGATTATATTCCTTTGAATTACTGAAAAAAATCACCATTACTGATGATGGATGTTCGAGAATATCATCTCTAGAAATGATAGCACTCAAAGAGAATGCAAACATAAGGCTATTAGTTGAAGATTAAGGGTAACATCTTGCACATGGTTCTGGTTACACGCTACCTGTTGATAGATTTTATTACCACCTGTCTGGAATTAGCATCAAAATGTGAGCAAAGGAAAAAAGAAAGGCCTACTGCTCCAGCAATGCCATAATGCATATCTTGTCTATGTGCCAAAACTGCAAACTATGTAAAAGTTATGTGGTAATAGACAGTAAAATTGCAACTAAAATAAAAAGGACATTGGCAGACAATATAACAACGGGTTATAAAGATGAATTGATGGGAAACAGAGCACCAGCAATATTTAATAGTATCATCTACAGCTTAAGAACAGATAATGTCAAGAACCCAATAATACCAATGAAGAAATGGTTGAAGCGATTGTAGCTGAAACTATGTTAAAATGACGTGAACGATTTGAAAAAAGATGTGTACTCAAACTTGAAGAACAGGCTTAGGAGGAATATTAAGAAACTAACTTGTTCTAATATGATAAAATAAGACCCTTTGATTGTAAATTTTGAGTCTTTGAATTGATGACTGAGTATCAAAAGCTAGTAGGTAAATTCGGAGTGTCTTAGTGGCTGACTGAGCATCAAAAATTTAATAGAAGCACTTTTGACTACTTTAGACTCAGATAGTTGACAAATTACGATTGTTTTACTTGCTGACTGAGTACCAAAAAAATTAATAATAGCACTTCTAACTAAAACAAAATCAACTACTAGGTCAATTCAAAGTCTTTTACTTGGTGACTGAGTATCAAGTATTTAGTAAAAAGTTCATTTGCACACAACAAACCCGATAGTTGGTAAATTCCAAGTGTTTTAGTTCCTGGCTGAGTACCAAAAAAATTAATAAAAGCGCTCTTGACTGTAGCAAATGCAACCATTTGGTAGATTCCAAGTCTTTTAATTGGTGAAAAGGTATCAAAAATAAAAAAAACGCACTTTTGAATAGAAAAAACTCAGCTAGCAAGTAAATTCAGAATGAGTTTCTGACTGAGCCTTGAAATTTAATAAAATCACTTTTGATTACAATAAACAGAGGAAGTTGGTAAATTCCGAGTATTTTAGTTGCTGAGAGAGTACCAAAAAATTAATAATGCGCTCTTAACAGCAAAAAACTCAGCTAGCTGGTAGATTCCAAATGTCTTAGCTGCTTACTGAATCTCAAAAATTTATAAAAGCACCTTTTACTACAAAAAACTCAGGTAATTGAAAAATTCCAAGTTTTTTAGTTGGTGACTGAGTATAAAAAAACAATAAAAAAGCCCTTTTGCATAGAATAACTGGAGGTAGTAGGTAATTTCCGAATGTGCTATTTGCTGACTGAGCATCAAAAATTTAATAAAAGCACTTTTTACTACAATAAACTAAGGGAGTTGATAAATTCCGAGTGTTTGAGTTGCTGACAGAATACTAAAAAATAAAAGCACTTTAAACTATTACAAAATCGGCTAGCTGGTGTAATCTCAGCGTTTTAGTTACCGACAATGTATCAAGCAAACTAATAATAGTACTTTTGAATACAACAAACTCAGCTACTTGGTAAATTCTTTTAAATGGTGACTGCGTATAAAAAATAATAAAAACTTTTGCATACAACATACTCAGATATTAGGCCAATTCCGAGTGTCTGAATTGCTGACTATGCATCAAAATTCAGGTACTTAATAAATTCCAAGTATTTTACTTACTGATCAAATGCCAAAAAAATTAATAAAAGCACTTTTGACTAGAACAATCTCAGTTACTTGGTAAATTTCGAGTCTTTTTGAGTGTTTTACTTGATGGCTGAATACTAAAATAAAACCAATGTACTTCGACTACAAAAGACTCAGCTACTTGGTCCATTCTAAAAAAAGTACTTTGACTTGGAACAAAATCAGCTAGTCAGTAAATTCCGAGTTTTTAGTTCCTGATTAAGTGTCAAAAATTAAATAAAAGCACTTTTGACTACATTAACTGAGTTAGTTGAAAAATTCCCAGTGTTTTAGTTGCTGGCCGAGTACGAAAAAAATAACAAAGGCACTTTTGACTGCAACAAACTCAACTACTTGGTAAATTCAGTTTTTTAATTGGTGACAGAGTATCAAAAATTAATAAAAAGTAATTTTTCAAAGAAAAAACTCAGCTAGTAGGTAAATTCCGACACGCAAAAGACATATGAAAGTGAAGTTGGGTTAAATTAAGTTAACTACTTTTAAGTTAGGGTCGTTTAGGTTAGCGTGGCTGGCCAAGAATTACATACTAGCTGAATTTGATCAACGAAAAAGTGCTTTTGTGATTGATTTTTTATACTCAGTCACCAATTAAAAGACTTCCAGTTGAGTTTGTTATTGTCAAAATTTTTCATTCTTTGTTTTAGTACTCGGCCAGTAAGTAAAACATTCAAAATTTATAACTACCTGAGTTTATTCAAGTTTCCAATAGCTGAGTTTGTTCTATGCGAAAGTTCTTTTTTATTAAATTTTTATTACCTAGTCACGAATTAAAAGACTCAGAATTGACCAAGTAGCTGAGTTTGTTGTTGTCAAAAGTGCTTTTATTAATTTTTTGGTATTCAGCCAGTAACTAAAACAATATGATTTTATCATCTACCTGAATTTATTGTAGTCAAAATACTTTTACAAAATTTTTGATAATCAGTTAGCAACTAAAACGTTCGGAATTTACCTTCTAGCTGATTTGTTTGTGCACAAAAAGTCTTTTTCTTAATTCTTTTGATACTCAGTCACGAATTAAAAGACTTAATTGACCAAGTACCTGAGTTTGTTGAAATCAAAAGTGCTTTTATTAACTCTTTGTTGCTCAGTCACCAATTAAATGACCCGCAATTTACCAAGCAGCTTAGTATGTTGTAGTAGGAAGGGCTTTTATTAATTTTTATGGTAATCAGCCATCAAATAAGACTTGAAAAGGCTTGGAATTTATCAAGATGCTGAGTTTGTTGCAGTCACAAGTGCTTTTATTAATTTTTTTGGTATTCAGTCAGCAGGTAAAATACTCGGAAGAGCTCAGAATATACCAAGTAGCTGAGTTTGTTGTAGTCAAAAGTGTTATTATCAATTTTTTGGTAATCAGTCAGCAAGTAAAACACTCGGAATTTATCAACTACATGAGTTTATTGTAGTCAAACTTAATTTTATTAAATATTTAATGCTCCCTCTGGAACTAATACACTCAGAATTTACCTACTAGCTGATTTTGTGTATGCAAAAGTGCTTTTTATTAATTTTTTCATAGTCAGTCACCAATTAAAAGACTCAGAATTTACCGAGTAGTTGATTTTGTTTTAGTAAAAACTGCTTAATATATTTTTTTGGTATTCAGCCAGCAACTAAAATACTGAATTTATCAACTACCTCAGTTAAAAGTCCTTTTTTAAATTTGTTGATACTCAGTCACCAATTCAAACACTTGGAATTTACCAAGTTGCTGAGTTTGTTTTATTCAAAAGTGCTTTCATTAATTTTTATGGTATTTAGCCAGCAAGTAAGACTCGGAAAGACTCGGAATTTATCAATTACCTGAGTTCTGTGAGGTCAAAAGTGCTTTAAATTTTTGATACTCAGTTAGCAACTAAGATACTAGGAATTTACCTACTACCTGACTTTATTAATGCATTTAATTTTTGATGCTCAATAAGCGACTAAAACATTCGTAATTTACTTACTAGCTGAGTCTTTTCCATGCACTAGTGCCTTCTCATTAGTTTTGATGCTCAGTCACTAATTAAAAGATTTTGAGTTGACCATGAAACTTGTTGTTTGTAGTCAAAAGTGCCTGATTAGTTTTTGGCACTCACCCAGCAGCTAAATCGCTTGGATTTGATCAACTCCCTCAGTTTACCTACTAGCTGGTTTCGGTGTATGCAAAAGTGCTTTTTGTTATTTTTTCATAGTCAGTCACCAATTAAAAGACTCTTACAAATAAAAAGACTCTTACCAATTGGAATTTACCGAGTAGCTGAGTTTGTTTTAGTAAAAAGTGCTTTTATTTTTTATTTGTGTTCAGCCAGCAACTAAACCATTGAATTTATCAACTCACTGTATTGTAGTCAAAAGTGCCTTATTTTAATTTTTTCATACTCAGTCACCAATTAAAAGACTTGGAATTTACCAAGTTGCTGAGTTTTTTGCAGCCAAAAGTGCTTTTGTTAATGTTTTGGTACTCATCCAGCATCTAAAACACTCTGAATTTACAAATTACCTGAGTTTTGTGTAGTCAAAAGTGTTTTTATTAAATTTTAGATACTCAGTTAGCAACTAAGATGCTAAAGCATTTCCTACAACCTGACTTTATTAGTGCATTTACATTCTTTGTGCTCAATCAGCAACTAAGACATTCGTTAGTTACCTACTAGCTGAGGTTTTTCCATGCAATGGTGCTTTCTTATTAGATTTTTTGATATTTAGTCTCTAATTAAAAGACTTTGTATAACAAGTGCTTTCATTATTTTTTTTTTATAGTCAGTCAGCAAATAAGACTCTCTAAATTTACTTACCTGCTGAGTTTCTTGTATACAAAAGTGCTTTTATATAATTTCTTATGCTCAGTTACGAATTAAAAGACTCAGAATTTACCAAGCAGCTGAGTCTGTTTTAAACAAGATTGCCATTCTTAAATTTTTTGATACGCTGTGGGTAACAAAAAAACTCGGAATTTACCAGATAGTTAAGTTTGTTGTAGTCAAGTGCTTTTATTAATTTTTTGGTACTCTCTCAGCAACTAAAAACCTCGGAATTTATCAACTCTCTTAGTTTATTGTAAACCAGAGTGCTTTTATTAAATTTTGGGTCATCATTCAGCAACTAAGATACTCGGAATCTATCTACTAGCGGAGTTTTTTGTATGTAAAAGTACTCTTTTATTAATTAGTTGATACTCAGACACCAATTAAAAGAGTCAGAATGAGCAAGTAGCTGGGTTTGTTGTAATCAAAAGTGTAATTATTAAATTCGACGATACACTGTGAGTAGCGAAAATACTCGAAATTTACCTGCTAGCTCAGTTTGTTGTAGTCAAAAGTTCTTTTATTAATTTTTTGGTACTCTGTCAGCAGCTAAAATACTCGAATTTATCAAATCCCTCGTGGTCAAAAGTGTATTTATTAAATCTTTTATGCTCAGTCAGGAACCAAGACATTCGAAATATACTTATTAGCTGAGTTTGTTCTATGCCATTGTTCTTTCTTATTGATTGGTTAATATTTAGTCACCATTTAAAATACTTGGAATTTACCAAGTAGCTGAGTTTGTTGTAGTCAGAAGTGGTTTTATTAATTTTTCTGGTACTAGGCCAGCAAATAAAACACTCGGAATTCATCAACTACCTGAATTTGTTGTGGTCAAAAAGGATTTTATTTAAAGTTTGATGCTCCGTCAGCAACTAAGTAACTTGGCATTTACCTACTAGCGGAGTTTGGTGTATGTAAAAGTACTCTTTTATTAATATGTTGTTATTCAGTCACCAATTAAAAGGGTCAGAATTTACCAACTAGCTGAGTTGGTTGTACTCAAAAGTGCTATTTCTAAATATTTTTATACACTGTCGGTAACTAAAACACACCAAATTTACGAGCAAGCTGATTCTGTTGCAGTCAAGAGTGCTTTTAAATACTATTCTAACGGTAACTAAAATACACAGAATTTCTCAACTCCTTCAGTTTATAGCAGTCAAAAGTGCTTTTATTAAACTTTTGATGCTCAGTCAGCGATTCGGATATTCGGAATTTACCTACTAGCTGAGTTTATTCTGTGGAAAGGTGCTTTTTTAGTAATTGTTTGATACTCAGTCACCAATTAAAAGAGTTGGAATTTGTTTTCATTAAATTTTTGATACCTACTTTACCTACTAGGAATTTACCTACTAGGTGAGTTTGCTGTATGGAAAAAGGCTTTTTATTCATTTTTGTTACTATTAGTACTACTACTCCTACTACTACTACTACTACTACTACTACTAAAACTAACCGCAGCACCTATATGCCTGAGGCCAACACAGCTACGAACGCTCTTTCTCCATCCCAATGTATTCAAAGCCTCCCTCTTTTCACTCTTCCAAGAAGCTCTCATTTCCTTTGAATCTTTTATTATGACATCCTCCCATCCCAAACGTTGACGACCTGCTTTCCGTTAACCCTAGACGGTTGGCCAAAAAGAACAATCTTTGGCAATCTGTCATCCTTCAGCCACAAAACATGCCATAGCCATCTCAATTCTTAATCGAAATGACTAATTCTTGATTAGCCATTTTGATTAATCATCTTCATTCTTGATGCTCAGTTACCAATTAAATGACTCTGGATTTACTTTTGTAGTTGAGTTTGTTGTAGTCAGAAATACTTTTATCAATGTTTTTGGTACACAACCAGCAAATAAAACACTCAGAATTTTTCAATTATTTGCGTTCATTGTAGTCAAAGTGCTTTTATTAAATTTTTAATACTCAGTCAGTAACTATAATACTCGAAATTTACCTACTAGGTGGGGTTGTTGTATGCAAAAAGATTTTTTATTAATTTTTGATACTCAGTCACAAATTAAAAGACTCTGAATTAGCCTAGTAGTTAAGTTTATTATAGTCGAAAGTGCTTTTTTAAATTGTTGAGGCTCAGTCAGCAACTAAGACACTGGGAATTCGGCAACTAAGTGAGTTTATTGTATACAGGAGTACTTTTATATTAATTTTTTGATACTGCGTCATCAATTACAAGACTCGAAATTTACCATCAAAAGACCTTATTACATTATTTCAAAACAAGTTCTTTTCTTAATATTCCTCCTAGGCCCATTTTTAAGTTAGAGTACACATCTTTTTTCACTCCCAACATTACATTTCGACTTTATGCATACCCCAACAGCAATCAATACGTTTCAAAAGGCTTTATTGTATCATTTCAGAATAAGTTCTTTTCTTAATATTCTACCTAATCCACTTTTTTAAAACTGGAATATACATCTTTTTCACTCCCAATATCGATTTCTGATAATTCCCATATTGTTAGAATATCAATAAGAAAGATAAACTCTGGTCAATGAAAAATATCACTAACTCCTCTGGGTTTGGTTTCACTTCTTAGTTTAAACAGTGAGGCATTCAATGGTCATTCTTTTCCATGCTATTAGAATGTCACTATGAAAAATAAACTCTGGCTAATGAAAAATCTTAATGAAAAATCCTCTGGTTTTGGTTTCACCTCTTAGTGTAAACAGCGAGGCAATAAGAGAGATTAGCTTCTTCATATATGGAACAACTTCCGTTTGTTTTTAGTCTTAATGTAGCTGCATACTTTATAGGAAAAAATTCAAGAAGCGTCTTATTATTTCATCTTTGACCCATGAAAAAAAATCTCAAAAATTCCTCCTAATCTAGGTTTCACATCTAAGCGTAAACGGCGAGGCATTCAATAGTTGTTCTTTTCCATGGTATTAGAATGTCATTAAGTTGAATAAACTTGCCTGTTCGCCTGTATGTGTGGATCTTGGAAAAAATCCAGCTCATCTCTCTCAGACCTCGGTAAAAACCTTGTTAACCTACCTCAGATTCTATGTACCCCCTATGAGCCAACTAGCAGTACCTATTTCTCTGAAAATTCCTTTTCTTAAATCTCCTTCTTTTTAGTAGACATTTTAAACGTTTCAGTTGCTTACTTACCCTAAAAATAATGGAAAGATAACAAAGTAATGCAATGCAATATTTTTACTGAAATAATGGCATGTAGAATATCATCATAAAAAACAAAATGAATCTATTTCATAAAATACTTCATTTTATTTTCTCTTGACATGGTACTTATTCTATTTTGGGTGCATATACGAGTTTTAACATGGTGTCATCTACAATCGCATCAACCATTTCATCATTAATATTATTGGGTCATCTGACAGTATCTGTTGTTAAACTTTTGATGGTACTAGTAACGTGTGTAGGTGATTTGTTTTTCTTCAATTCATCTTTGTACCCCCGGTGTTATATTGTCTGCCACATTCCTTTTTATTTTACTTGTGATTTCATAGTCTATTACCATATTATCTTTACATAGTTTGCAGTTTTGGCACATAGACAAGATATGCATTATGACATTGGCGCAGTAGTAGGCCTTTCATTTGAATGTTGATACCAGAACGTCGGTGATAAGATCTATCAACAGGCAACGTGTTACCAGAACCATTAGCAAGAAGTTGACCTTCGTCATCAACTAAGAGCTTTATTATTGCACTCTCTTTGAGTGCTATCATCTCTGGAAATGTTACTCCCAAATATCCGCCATCAATAATGGTGAATTTTCTCGATAGTCCAAAGGAATCTACTCACTCACTTTTATGACAACACACGCATATATTTCCTATAGTTTTGCCACTATTACTTGTTTCATAGTTCAAATATTTGTCTTTGTCAGTATTCGATGCTACGATAACTTCATCATGTGTATACACTTTCTTGAAATGTTTCATCTTCACTTTTTAATGCATAATGTAAGTGTTTATTCTTCCAATGTGCAAAAACCACTTATTCGAAACATACAATAAACTAGGTAGTGTCGATGACCAGCCATAAAGTTCCAAGGGGGCAGTCACAACAATATAAAAATCCAAAACACTATGTTGATCAAAGATTACATGTCATTCTAAGACAAAGAAAGAAACTCAAAGTCACAAGAAATTCCGAGTCCAAAAAAGGGGTTTGGGGAAAGCAGGTTTACTTTGCCCAAGGGCGTGTCATAAGAAAAAAGGAAAAGCAGATGTGTCGCTTTTTGATTAATGATAATTCGGTGTATATAATAAAATGCATCCGGTTTACATTACCCAAGCGCATGTCATAAGACCAGTTTCATTCAACTCAAATAAAAAATGTACTCACATAATTGTCATTTGGCTACTGAACATTAATTATGTCTAGATATGTGCTCTTACAAGTATGAAAATGAGGTTTAGGGTATACGCAATGAGGTTTAGGCTATAATCTTTAGAGCCTCAAGTGTGCTAGCCGGGGTCTTGTCCTCCTACAGCAACCACCTGAAGACAATACAACACAGACCCCTGTCGCTTTATGAGCAGTGGTGAGCTAAGGATTTGAACGGGGACCACTTAGCTAGAATTTTAATGATTACTTTTTTACTAAAAGCAAGGCAAAACTGAACTGCATTAACATACAGAAAAATATGCGCTCCAGATAAGATGAAAAATTCAAGAAAGGAAGGAAAAGAGCGCAAGAATAGTAGGCCTACAATATATCAAGTATCGTAAAGCAGAAGAGCATAAAATATAAGAGATAGTAAAAACTATTGTCAAGGCGGAAGAAATCACTTTTTTTTTTGATCAAACATTACATTTAAGCTAGTTCCAGCGAATGTAATTGGATAATTTTAACAAGGCATTTACGAATAAAACTCCACTTTAAGTGGCCCATGCTTCAGGGAAGAGGAATTCAACAAAAAAGAACAACAAGCCAATTATGTGAAAACTACACAAAATTCTAGATAGAAAAACTTCAAAATTTGTGATATTTTGAAAGGTCTTCGTTCAAAGGTTTTTTAACCTTCAAACATGGTCTGGTCTTAAAAAAAAAAAAAAATAACCCAAGAGTGCTTCTGACTTACAAACTTTAGTTCCCTCATAATGCAGGTCATGTTTCCAACCTTTTCATCAACCATCTTCTTTAGCATTTCTTGAGTTTCCAAACTCTCAGCATTAGAGACCTAAAAAGTGCATAGAAGCTGTATTGCTAGAAAGGTCCATTCAAGGGCTTTTGTTTCCCTTGGTTTCGCACGAACACTGTCCCACAGAATAAGAATGGATTATATACTTTTTCATTGGTAAATGCAGGAGAAAAACAAAAAACAAAACTTAAGAGTCACAACTAATATCCAGGACAAAATATATGTCATGCATATTTGAAATATTATATTCAAAGATTTGATTTAGCCCTTTGGGAGAGAAACAGGATCAAAATAATATTCAAATGTTTCCACTCTCGAAATAGTTCAAATAACCTCAGATTTCTCTTAGAAATATTTTGTTCGTCAGAATTTACTTATAAAAATATTAACAAGCGAGAAAATATAGGAAGAAGAGTGATCAACGGATAATTACTAAGAAGCTATCGATTGTCAATGGTTTTTGCATTTTTTCAGGTCTTAGAAGTCGGATGTTCGAAAAAAAATCGAAATATTTTTTTTAAAGCTTGTTAATAAATAAGCCCTAATTTTGGTTGTTTTTTTTTTTTATTTAATAGTACAGTTGAGGATTTCTTCTATTTTTGTTTTGTAGCTTAGGGAAAGAAAACTAACTATGTTGATTTAGAAGATACGAAGTAAAGATAAAAAAAAATGAATGAAAGTGTTATTGTAGTTTCCAAAAATATAAAGTTTGAATGAAGATCCGGATTCACGCTTAGCATTACTGAAATTCCAGGCAGAATTGACTACCAAGCGGTTGAACTGACGATTGGATTCTAGAATTTCAATTTAATTGAGAATCTGATCTTAAAATGTTTGATTTCAATAAAAGTTCTTCTTGTCGACAGTGGCGTCGTTGAGGGAACAAGGGGGGCAGTTGCCCCCACAAATAATTTGATGGAAAATTATAAAGTAACTTAAAAACTGTTGCTAGTTTTAAGTTTCAGCTTCATTCTTCACTTTGATCAGATGATTTTTTTTTTTAATTAATCCTTCCTCGTCTTAATATAGAAGAAAAAAAACAGGCGTTAAACTTCCTAATGTGTTCAACATTTATATTTATTCAAATATGCCACCTTCGAATCACCTTATCATCAAATAAATAGGTGAGAATAGTTAATGGCAAAATTGCGAAAATGTATTATGCTTCTTATTTCGCCAAGTTTGCTCAAGTCAAATTGTTTACCCTGATAGGTAAGGGTCTTTTACTTTCTAAAATATATCAGTTCAATATAAGATTTTCTTGTTTTAAAACTTACAAAAATGAATATGAATACAGTCTCTACATGTGCAAATAGGACAGACATGGAATGACTGAAAAACAAGAAATCATTGGGAACCAGGTTTTTTTCATTGTCTTTTTATGTTTGAGAACTTACATCGGTTAAATTTTTGTTTAATTTTATATATTATTCTTGAATTTATGCAACATTTTTGTTTTTATCTTGAATTTGGAGAAAACGATTCCAACAGTTTTTTTTTACTGTTGGCATGACAGCCGATAAACAAATCTGACAACAATCAGATTATAGAGTTGTCAGCGAGAAATAAGGGAGTTATCAATTTGATTAATAACTCATTTGATAGTTTAGTATGATATTATAATTTTATATTAGTTTGTTTATATAATTTGTTATAATATCAGTTATCAAACTGTCAATTTGATTGATAAGTCAATTGATAGTTAAGTATAAAATCATACTTGTATATTAGTTTATTTATATAAACTGTAATAATATCAGTTATCACACTGTCTGATCTTAAATGAATAAAAAACTCAATAAAATTTAAAGTAATTACCTGTCGTTTTTGTCTTTCCGAAAAGTGGCTGTAATAGTAATTTGGTTGATCTGACCCAATATAATAAGGGTATTGAACTGGAACGTTAGCTGGAGATCCGAAAGTAGTTTTGAAACCAGGTGAAACTACCTAAACAAAAAGAATGCACTGATACAAAAGAGGAAGAAGCAGTGGTGTCGTTGGGGGGGGAGAAGGAGGACAGTTTCCCCCCATTATATGGAGAAAAATTATTAAGTAACTTGAAAACTGTTGCTCATTTTAAGTTTCAACTTTGTTCTTTACTTAGAGCAGATAATTCTTTTTAATTAATCCATTCTTGTTCTTAATATAAAATAAACGCCAAAAACAGGGGCTACACTTCCTAATGTGTACTAGGCTACATTAATATTTATACAAATATACCACCTTCGAAACCTTATCATCAAGTAAATAGGTGAGGCTTATTAACGGAAAAATTGCAAAACACTATAATCCCTGTTTCGCCACGTTTGCTCAAGTCAAATTGTTTTCCCTGATAGGTAAGGGTCTTTTCAAACAGTTCGTGGTAACGAACTGTAGTAAGGAGCGACCCGGCTCAATAGTAACCAAAACTCTAAAAAATAGAATTTTGATACCAATAGCTACATCAAAAGAATCACATTTTAATGCTGGTTTTAAATATATAAGCTTCATCAAGTTTAGTCTTGCCCATCAAAAGTTACGAGCCTGAGAAAATTTGCCTTATTTTAGAAAATAGGGGGAAACACCCCCTAAAAGTCATAGAACGTTAAGGAAAATCACACCATCAGATTCAGCGTATAAGAGAACCCTATGTAGAAGTTTCGAGCTCCTATCTACAAAAATGTGGGACTTTGTATTTTTTGCCAGAAGGCAGATCACGGATGCGTGTTTATTTGTGTTTGTTTTTTTGTTTTTTTTTTTTTCAGAGGTGATCGTATCGACCCAGTGGTCCTAGAATGTTGCAAGAGGGATTATTCTAATGGTAATAAAAAGTTCTAGTGCCCTTTTTAAGTGACCAAAAAAATTGGAGGGCACGGAGGCCCCCTCCCACGCTAATTATTTTCCCAAAGTCAACGGATCAAAATTCTGAGATAGCCATTTTATTTAGCGTAGTCCAAAAACCTTAAAACTATATCTTTGGGGACAACTTACTCCCCACAGTCCCCGTGGGAGGGGCCACAAGTTACAAACTTTGACCAGTGCTTACATTATAGTTATGGTTATTGGGAAGTGTACAGACGTTTCCAGGTTTTTTTTTGGTTGGGAGGAGGGGCTGAGAAGAGGGGGATATGTTGGGGGAGCTTTTCATCGAGGAATTTGTCATGGGGAAGAAAATTTCCAGGAAGGGAGCGCAGGATTCTCTAGCATTATTTAAAAAAAAACAATGAAAAAATAAATATTAAAAAGTTTTTTTCGACGGGAAGTAAGGGGCAGCATTAAAACTGAAAACGGAGAGAAATTATTACGCATATGAGGGGCTCACCTCCTCCTAATACCTCGCTCTTTACGCTAATGTATTTTTAGTAATTTCAACTATTTACTCTAAGGCTTTTGTGATTCAGGGGTCATTCTTAATGAATTGGAAAAATTAAGCTTTAGTGTAAAGAGCGAGGTACTGACTAGGGGGCAAACCCCCTCATGTATGTAATAAAAACATGAGAATACAAAAGTTCGTTACGTAAGCTAATTTATAAGTTATGTATATCTTTTACTAATAAACACTTTCGTAAAAAATTGAAAGTTCTATTTGTCTTTTTAAGTAACCAAAAAATCGGAAGGCAACAAGGCTTCCTCCCCCGCTCTTTTTTCTCAAAATCATTCGATCAAAACTATGAGAAAGCCATTTAGCCAAAAAAAAAAATACAAATTCTTTTTAATTATTCCTCTGCTGAGAGCCAAAATCAAAACATACATTGATTCAAAAACGTTAAAAAATTAAATAAAAAAATTTGTTTTAGCTGAAAGTAAGGAGCGACATTAAAACTTAAAACGAACAGAAATTACTTCGTATATGAAAGGGGCTGCTTCCTCATCAAAGCTTCACTGTTTACACTAAAGTTTTTTACTGTTTTAAAAAGAAGAGTTTAGAGAAAGAGTCAAGCCTTAGGGTAAAGAGCGGGGCGTTGATGAGGAAGCAGCCCCTTTTATATACGAAGTAATTTCTGTTCGTTTTAACTTTTAATGTCGCTCCTTACTTTCAGTTAAAAAAACTTGTTTTTTTTTTTACACCCTCTACATCTCTGCAAACAGGACAGACATGGAACTACTGAAAAACAAGAAATCAGTTGAAACTATACTTTTTTTCAATGAAAAACATGAAAAGAAATCATGAAAAAAGAAAATAAGACTTAGTGTTTTTTATAATAATATTCTTAATTTAGAATAAATCGGTTGTAGCTTAGTCATAGAATCTAGCAGGTTGGGGGGGGGGGTTAGCTCCAGCAATCATTTAATTGTTTAAATTTTATTTTATTTCCAGTTCTTAAATCAAAACTCCAATATAGCTCCAAATTCTTTTATTTGTAATTGAAACCCCTAGTTATAACGTCCTATTCCTCCCGTTTTGGATTCATATATTGCCCCTTAAATGTAGAACTGTCTCTATATGCAATAATATGAAAAAAACTTCGTTTTCTTAAAGAGTTAAAGAGGCTGCGTCCCAAAGTCGAACCTTAAAACGTACAGGAATTAGAAGAGGCAGTTGGGGGGCTGCCGCCCCCCAAACCCCCAGCTTTTAAAGACTCTTTTGTACAGGTTTTTTTTTTTGGGGGGGGGGACTTCATTGTTACTAATTACTAGTTTCGGCGCAATGGTTCTCCTGTCCTCTTGTGTTTAACATTTTTCGAAGTTATTCCATTATTCATTCATTTCAATTTTTTGTTAATTAAAAGAGGGCCTTTCCGAAGCCAAGAGCTGGGGGTTAGCAAAAAAAACAAAAAACCTGTACAAAAGAGTCTTTAAAAGCTGGGGGTTTGGGGGGCGGCAGCCCCCCAACTGCCTCTTCTAATTCCTGTACGTTTTAAGGTTCGACTTTGGGACGCAGCCTCTTTAACTCTTTAAGAAAACGAAGTTTTTTTCATATTATTTCTGTACGTTTTTCTACAATCCATGGTGGATGTAATTAAATAATTCCTGTGCTCCTCGTACAGGAATTAGGAGAGGAACTTGGGTGGCTGCCGCCCCCCCGCTTTTAAATCATTGTATAAAATAGAAAAAAAATAGATAGAATGACCGAAATGTTTCTTTTGCTCATAAGAAGCTAATATTCTGTTATCTCTCAAATGATAAGCTGTCCAGGTGTTATCAAAATTTTTTCTGGAATGGAGCTGGATTTTTATGATGCTTGCAGTCATTCTCGCCGTGCCGAGCTGATTATTTTGATGTACTTGAATGTTGATATTCGTAGCTTTTAAGAATTTCAAAAATTAACATGGGACTATTAGACTATTAGGACTATAAGAAGACTATTAGGAGAGGCAAACCCCCCGCTTTTAAAGACTCTTTTGTACAGGTTTAATTTTTTTTCATATTAATTCTGTACGTTTTTCTACAATCCATGGTGGATGTAATTTAATAATTCCTGTACTCCTCGTACAGGAATTAGGAGAGGAACCCCCCCCCTCCCGCTTTTAAATCATTGTATAAAATAGAAAAAAAATAGATAGAATGACCGAAATGTTTCTTTTGCTCATAAGAAGCTAATATTCTGTTATCTCTCAAATGATAAGCTGTCCAGGTGTTATCAAAATTTTTTTGATGTTGTGAAAAAAAACCGCCCGTAAGGGACTTGAACCTTTGACCCCAGGATGAAAAGTCTCACGCTCTACCAACTGAGCTAATAACTTGCATGTGTGTAAATATAACTTCTCAATAGCTTTTAAAAATTTCAAATTAACATGGGCTCTTATGGAGAGAAATCCGTTCATTAAATAGCTAATGGGTGGTTTCTGGAAAACAGGGAAGGAGTTATCGGATCAAGCTGAAATTTCGCGGATAAGCTCCTGGGCCGTAGGGGACCTTAACTTGTGAATTTCAGCCCGATCGGACAACGTTAAAAGGGGTGGGGGGGTTGGAGGGTCGAAACTTTCGGGGGGTTAAGATTTTCCTACGAAACTTTCATGAGCACTTACTCGGAGAATTCCGCATCGAATGAGTCTTCGTACACCCAGATCCGATGTCGGATGTGACCTGTAGGCGTCTAGGAAAAAAAAGTAAATGAATTTTAAGTGGCTATGCGTGGTTTCTGGAAAACAGGGAAGGAGTTATCGGATCAAGCTGAAATTTCGCGGATAAGCTCCTGGGCCCTAGGGGATCTTAACTTGTGAATTTCAGCCCGATCGGACAACGTTAAAGGGGGGCTTGGGTTGACAGGTCGAAACTTTCGGCCAGATTTTCCCCATGAAGAAAAAGTTGGAGGGGGATGAAATTTTGCAGGTTTCTTAGTTGGAGCTCGGGCTACGAAATGCATCCCTCTCCATCCGTCTGTGACCACTGGAACCGAAGATCGCTTAACATTGTCGTGTGTCGCCTCTTTATAGAGGCACGAGTGTGCCTCCTTGATACCATGTTAACTTCTTGCTATTTTTGATTTTCTAAATATTTCTTTTAACGAGCTCAAAAGAAAAGAAATGGACATAAATGTGCTGAGGAATATCACTGTTATTAATCACATTTCACTTAACGCCAGTGGTACTTGTGTGACATTTATCTCTGCATCAGCATCTGCATGCATCAGAATGCATCAGCATCGCATCAGCATGCTGTACGAAATATCTTCTGCAAGTAGGATAAACTGAATCCAAACAATATATGTATGTTTTTCTCAGAATTTTGAAATTTTATGCTCACAAATCAGCAAAACCAATCCACACTCTTTGTCTATTGTTATCAGTTTTGATATGCAGAACTAGGAGACCAAGCTTCTCTTGGTGAAGGGAATTCTATATATAAAAAAAATATTCAGCCTCTCTCTTCTGGAAATGTATTCATCGCATACCCTAATTTGCACAAAACAAATTTTGTGTTATTAGATTTTTATAGTAATTTTCAAACTCAGGTGTCAATTTTTCCCATCTGATTGGCATCCATGGTAAGTTTTAATTAATATATAAGGTCAATAACTATTCAGATTTTCTGGATGTACTTAATCAAGCAATGCTAAAAGAGTAAGTTAATAACTAAGACATTTTTTTCAAATACTTTAAATTAAAAATACTGTCGCTATTTCTAATGTAAGTAAGATTTCCAAAGGTGTTTTCCATAGAGGACAATTTCTGCAGGGGCGGAGGAAAATTTGTCCGCCGAATTTTCTTAGTGGACAATATCCTTTTTTTTATTTTTTTTTCTTAAAACAAAATAAATAAAAAGGCAACCTAAAGGGTACTTTTTTGGTGTTATCTGTCACTTTATGATTGCCTTATAAATTCAAATTTATAAAGAGCAATTAAATATAAAATGTAGTTTATAAATGAGCGCATAATTAGCTCTCTATGATGACTACAGCTCTCTATGATGACCCAGCCTTTCCATTCCAAAATGTCACAAAAATTGCACTTTTAGTTTACCATGCGGCACTTCTTGACGGCCTTATTGAGCCTAGAAACATAAAAAAAAACATAAGATATAAGATTTATTCTTATGAGTCCTTGAACAGCACTATATGATGTTTCAGTGCCTCAAAAGCGACAACAAAAAATAAGAGGATATATCACTGCTGCTGCTGCTCAAGCAAAAAAAGTGACCTTTCTTTTTGCTCAATGAGGGGGTAGCGATTCTCCTCAATAAGGTTTCAATAATGGTAATTTAAAGGATGTACTTTTTGATTTGCTAAGACATCATTTTCAAATCACATGCAGCTAAATGACGTGATGCACGGGGCTGATGGAGTAATACGTAGTACAACAGCGAGATTTTGTCACCTATAACAGGTACGGTAATTGAAGGAAGTGGAAGAAAAGTATGCAATTTAATATTAACGGCAAAGAATCCAAGCATATTAAAGTCACCATCACCCACCCGAAAGCGTTTACAGTACATTACTGTCGTCTGCGCAAACTTGTTGCTAACAGCCTTAGTAAAGCTGACTCCACTACTTAATTTAGGTTTGTTTGATGGGTTTGTATTGTTTATTTATGTATTCTGTAGTGTTTTTGAATTTAATTGAATAATATCTTTGCGAAACAATAGCTTTTCTGTGTTATCGCTTCATGAACAATGTCCTATTGAGGAATTGGGGGAGGAATGGGCTATTTTTACTTTTTAACCACTTGGTACATCTCCCCCCCCCATCAGATGGAAGAGTGCACTTGTGGTCCCAGAATCGGTACAGCTGGGCTGCTACGTATTAAGTAAATTATAAATTCAGAATAAGCACGTCCTTAGGCTCAGCGATGTAAGATGGCCGAACTTTGGGTTCTTTAACCAGTTCGATAAGATCCAGCTTTGTCCAGCTCTGAACTTCGATGTGCTTTATGATGTCAATAGAACTATAATTTGTATCAATTTTAGTTGGTTTTAGCAGGGTAATAAAACCAATAAAGGGCACAACTCCTTGCTTTTTTTCCTTGGCTCAGACCTAATTTTATAAATAAACGGTAAGCAAAACAAGAAGAGAAACGCAATCAAACAGTTCATGGCAACGAACTGTAGTAAGGAGCGACCCGGCTCATTAGTAACCGAAACCCTAAAAATAGAATTGGGGTACCAATATATACATTCAATGAATGGCATTTTATGTTGACTTGAAGTATACAAGTTTCATCAAGCTTAGTTTTACCCATCAAAAGTTACAAGCCTGCGGAAATTTGCCTTATTTTCAAAAAGGGGGAAACACCCCCTAAAAGTTATAGAATCTTCATGAAATTAAAACATCACATTCAGCGTATCAGAGAACCTTACTGTAGAGATTTCAGGCTCCTATCTGCAAAAACGTGAAATTTTGCATTTATCGCCAGAAGAAAGATCAAGGATGCGTGTTTATTTTTTTTTACCAGGGGTGACCGTGTTAACAGAGTTGTCTTACAATGTCGCAAGAGGGCTCATTCTAACGGAAAATAAAAGTTCTAGCGCCCTTTTTAAGTGACGCTCATTTTTTCCTAAAGTCACCGAATAGATATTTTGATATAGCCATTTTGTTAAGCATAGTCAAAAACCAAATAAATTTATCTTTGGTGACGACTTAATCCCCCACAGTCTCTGGGGGAAGGGCTGCAAGTTGTGCCCATTGTTTACATATAATATTAGTTATTGACGAAGTATACTGACGTTATCTGGGGGTATCTTTTCTGATTGGGGATGGGGTCTGGGGTTACGTGAGAGGATCTTTCCATGGAGGAATTTATCATTGGGGAAGAGAATTAACATGAAGGGGGTGCTGGATTTTCCAGCATTATTTAAAACAACAATGAGAAATTAATTCAAAAACAAGTTTTTTCAAATGAAAGTAAGGAGCAACATTAAAACTCAAAATGAACAGATATTATTACATGCATGAGGGGGTTCGTCCCCTCCTTAATACCACGCTCTTTACGCTAAAGTATTTTTGGTGATTTCAAAAGAGCTATTAATTCTAACTAAACGGTCTTTTTGGTTCAGGGTTCATTCTTAAAGAACTGGAGCCAAATTCGAATTTTAGTGTAAAGAGCGAGATATTGACGAGGAGGCGAACCCCATCATATATGTGATAAAAATGTACGAATATAGAAGTTCATTACATAAGTTAATTTATAACTAATAAAAAAGTTCGTAAATTAAATAAAAGCTAGTGAACTTTTTAAGTAAACAAAAAAATTGGAGGGGACGCCCCCCATAAACGTAATAAAACATACGAAGATAGAAGCTCGTTACGTAAGTTAATTTGTGAGTTACGTATATTTATTACAAAAAAAAGTTCGTAAATAAAGTTGAAAGTTCTAGCTGCCTTTTTATGTAATTAAATTTTAAAAAACATGTTTTTTGACTGAAATTAAGGAGCGACATTAAAACTTAAAACGAACAGAAATTTCTTCATATATGAAAAGGGCTGCTTCCTCATCAACGCCCCGCTCTTTACGCTAAAGTTTGACTCTTTCTCTCAACTTTTTTTTAAAACAGTAAAAACCTTTAGCGTAAAGAGCGGGGCATTGATGAGGAAGCAGCCCCTTTCATATAAGAAGTAATTTCTGTTCGTTTTAAGTTTTAATGTCGCTCCTTACGTTCAGTCAAAAAACTTGTTTTTTTTATATAATTTCTGAACGTTTTTGAATCAATGCATGTTTTGATTTTGGCTCTCCGCAGAGGAATAATTAAAACGAAATTTGTATATTTATTTTTTTTTTTGGCTAAATGGCTTTCTCATAGTTTTGATCGAACGATTGAGAAAAAAAAGACCGGGGGAGGAAGCCTAGTTGCCCTCCCATTTTTTGGCTACTTAAAAATGCAACTAGAACTTTTAATTTTTTTACGAATGTTTTTATTAGTAAAAGATATGCGTAACTTATAAATTATCTTACGTAACGAACTTTTGTATTCTCATGCTTTTATTACATATATGAAGGGGTTAACCCCCTCGTCAGTACCTCGCTCTTTACACTAAAGCTTAAATTTTGTCCCAATTCATTAAGAATGACCCCTGAATCACAAAAGCCATAGAATAAACAGTTGAAACTACTAAAAATACTTTAGCGTAAAGAGCAAAGTATAGGAGGAGGTGAGCCCCTCATATGCGTAATAATTTGTTCGTTTTAAGTTTTAATGCTGCTCTTTACTTCCAGCTGATATTTATTTTTTCATTGTTTTTTTTTTTAATAATGCTAGAAAATCCTGCGCTCCCTTCATGGAAATTTTCTTCCCCCATGAAAAATTCCTTGATGGAAAGTTCCCCCAACATATCCTCCTCTTATCAACCCCTACCCCCAACCAAAAATCCCCCTGAAAACGTCTGTACACTTCCCAATAACCATTACTATATGTAAGCACTGGTCAAGGTTTGTAACTTGTAGCCCCTCCCACGGGGACTGTGGGGGAGTAAGTCGTCCCCAAAGACATAGTTTTAAGGTTTTTCGACTACGTTGAATAAAATGGCAATCTCAAAATTTTGATCCGTTGACTTTTGGAAAATAATTAGCGTGGGAGGGGGCCTAGGTACCCTCCAATGTTTTGGTCACTTAAAAAGTCGTCCCCAAAGACATGGTTATAAGGTTTTTCGACTACGCTGATTAAAATGGCTATCTCAGAATTTTGATCCGTTGACTTTGGGAAAATAATTAGCGTGGGAGGGGGCCTAGGTGCCCTCCAATGTTTTGGTCACTTAAAAAGGGCACTAGAAATTTTCATTTCCGTTAGAATGAGCCCTCTCACAACATTCTAGGACCACCGAGTCGATACGATCACCCCTGAAAAAAAAAAAAAAACACGCATCCATGATCTGCTTTCTGGCAAAAATACATAATGTCACATTTTTGTAGATAGGAGTTTGAAACTCCTAGAATTGGGTTCTCATATACGCTGAATCTGATGGTGTGACTTTCGTTAAGCTTCTATGACTTTTAGGGGGGGTTTCCCCCTGTTTTCTAAAATAAGGCAAATTATCTCAGGCTCTTAACTTTCGATTGGTAAGACTAAGCTTGATGAAACTTAGATATTTAAAATCAGTATTAAAATGCGATTCTTTTGATGTAGCTATTGGTATCAAAATTTCATTTTTTGGAGTTTTGGTTACTATTGAGCCGGGTCGTTCGTTACCACGAACTGTTTCACCAAAAAATGGGGGGGGCAACTAGGCCCCCTCCCCAACCCCTTTTTTCCTCAAATCCTCCGATCAAAACTTTTAGCCAAAAAAGTAAAATTGATATGAAAATTGTGTTTTAATTATTCGTGTACGGTGATCTAAAATCAACACCTGTATTAATCAGAAATCAAATAAAAAACAAACAAGTTTTTTAACTGAAGGTAAGGAGCTACATTAAAACTAAAAACGACCAGAAATTATTCCATATTTGAAAGGGACTATCCCCTCCTAAACGCCCCACTCTTTACGCTAAAGTTTGACTCTTACTCTCACAGCTCTACTTTTTAAACAACAAACAAATTGAGCGTAAAGAGCGGGGCATTGAGGAGGGGACAGCGCCTTTCACATACAGAATAATATCTATTCATTTTAAGTTTTAGTGTCGCTCCTTACTTTACTCCTTACAAGTTAAAAAACTTGTTTTTTTATTTAATAGCAGAAAAGAAGACAATCTTAACAGTGAAAGGAGCTCAACTTTGACCAAATTAATTGAAGTCCTCTAATTAATGGTCCAGCCTCAGCTTTGGCTCATATACGTGATGGCCCCTTTCTACAAAGAGACTTGATTTTCCCTTAGACTAATGGGAGAAAATTTGAAAAAGAATCATCAGAATTTTAAGATATCTTTAAAAAACCTTTAGGCTTGTGTTTTTCACAAGTTTTCCAACACCGTTTTCCCCATAGGTGGTTTTAGAGAAGAGGGAATGAGGGGGCACTCACAGCAGGCGCAAAAATATTAGAGGTGCAAGTTTGAAATGAATAATATAAAATTTATAATCATTTTTTATTTTTTTAAATTTTATCTTTATTAAAATAAAGTAGAGGTTTCAGTTGGCAGTAAGTTACTTACTTACTGGAAGACTTAATACTTACTGTAATTATAAGCACCCGGTGGATATCCCCTGGGAGGAAGCATATATTTATTTATTTATTATTACGAATAGCGGTAAGCATCAATGCTTGTCGCAAAAACACAAAAACACAAAATCATAATACTAATCTAAAGTAAATGGGCAACGACAAACTAAATAGCAAAAAGTAACACGAAACTGCACAACAAAAGCGTCTAAATAAAAAGGCGTATTTACTAATGCACTCTTAAAAACTCGAACACTCTCTGCCTCGACAACCTCCAAAGGCAAACCATTCCATGGTCCGGCAACTCTACTAACGAAAGATAATTGACCAATTTTTTTCAGTTGTTTTTGGTGATATAATTTATAATCGTGCTGACGAGTAGAGTGATAATGGCTAAATTTAAAAAATAAATTTGGATCAACATCATCCACTCCTTTAATTATGCGAAACACATTTACAAGGTCACTGCGACGTCTACGAAACTTCAACGAGAGTTGAAGCCTAGAAAGTCTCTGTGGATAGGAAAGGTGCTCAAGGTATGGGACCAATCTAGGGGCCCTTCTCTGAACCTTTTCTATCCTATGCTCATCTGTTAGACTTAATGGAAACCAAACAGAAGTATTATACCCAAGAAGAGGGCGGACCATTGATTTATATAGTAGTAAGAAATTACGAAGGTTAAACCTACTAAAGCTTCTCTTTATAGACGATAAACGATAGTTTGCATTCTTTACAATCTCGGAAACATGCCTATCAAATTTCAATTGGATATCAAAGTAAACGCCAAGGTCACGCACTATTTCGTTAGAAATATATACCCCCTGAAGGATAGCTCATTCTCATTGACTTTCCGGATATGGACCCCCTCTTGCCCTCCCAATAAAAATGCCGGAGCTACGCCACAGGGAAGAAGCAGAAATGGCTTTGATATGTTTGTTTGGAAGCGATACTTCGATGGGATTTTCGTATTTTGACATTCTTGAAATACCAATATTCTAACATATATATTCTAACAATATTCTAAGCTAAATCTTGGAGTTTAGTGGTTCCTTAAAGCTTGTAAGAAAAATAAGATTTTGTTTCAGCTCCCCCGCCATATATATGGTCATTATCAATTATCCATCTTTAATAGACTCTATTATGGAGTGACTTGACTTGAATTAGCTGACTTGAATCGTATATGCAAGAGTGTTCTAATCCAATTATAAAGGGAAATAGCCTGTAGCCAAAGGTTGAGTGTTCTTTTTTCAAGGTAGGAGGTTTCAGTTAAATCTTTGGGCTAAAATATGGCCTGCTTTTTATGGCAGGAGGACAGAGTGAAGGAAGAAACAGGTAGTAGTCCTCGAATATTTGAAACTACTCCTTCGTTTTTCTACTAAATTAAATTTAAGAATTACCAAGTAATGAATTCTGTCGTAAATTGCGATCTAAACCGGAAACCACCAAGACCTAAAGTCCACTTCAACATGGCATTCCTCAGAATTATAAAAAGAATGTGTTACCTATATGTGTCGCGTCAGAAATACCAGGAATTCAGACTTCCCAAATTCAAATTTTTAATCGGCATTCGTTCGTAGAAAAAGAAGCTTATCAGCTTCAGGGCTAATATGAAAAATTAAACTGATATGTCATTGAACTGATATTGAATATAGACATTCATTTTAAAACTTCATTTGACTAAGCTTATTCATATGAGGCTTGATAAAATTTTACCCTTGCAATTGTTCCCAGAATTCACTTTGATAACCCTAGAAATGACGAATATCATTACTTTTTGATATTTAAGATCCCCCTTCTTATTAATACACAGAGGGAAAATTTTTCAGAGGTGATGGTCCTTCACGAGGTATTATTTTACTAACATTAAACATGAATGTAAAAAGAGGGTCTGAAGAGGGAGCAGTAACTCTCCCTCACGTTTATGTGAGCCTTGAATCAAACAGATCGTAGCAGCAAACTGTAATTTAAGAGTAACCCTTGTGTATATAAAAAGAAACTATTATTCAAACGGATTCTCAGTATACAAACTGTATTAGTTACATAGTTCCTCATTAAAACCTACAATGGGAATATGAATTATTTTAGAAAAAGGGATAGAACTCAACCAAAAGGTGTGCGGTCTCATTGGCAAATTATGTAACAAATCAAGTATGTATGTATGAGAGCCCTAAAGGCACTAAATACAAAACGTTAAATTTCTCGTTTTTCTGGTGAAGCAAATGAATATTCAAATGATTACGGATGCATATATATATATATATATATATATATATATATATATATATATATATATATATATATATATATATATATGTACTAGCTGTTGGGGTGGCGCTTCGCGCCACCCCGACACCTAGTTGGTGGGGCGCTTCGTGCCCCCCCAAGCACCCCCGCGCGCGTAAGTCGTTACGCGCCATTGTAGCTGTGTCCCTGTGTCCCACCTGTGAATAGAGATAGATATAAATATATATTTTTAACTACGTAAAACATGCGAATATACAACATTCTTCGCTGTCCCATTGTCTGTGCATATAAATAGCATTTATATTCCCTGTGTCCCGGTCGTCATTTGTGTCCTGGTGTCCCAGTTTGTAATTTCTCTTTGAGTGTCCCGGTCGTCATTTATATTCCCTGTGTCCCAGTGTCCAGGTCGTCATTTGTGTACCGGTCTGTAATTTCTATTCAAACAATTCCTGTGTCTCAGTCGTCAATTATATATCCCGCCTGTGCCCCCGGCGTCCCCGTTGTAGTTGTGTCCCTGCGTCCCGGTCGTCATTTATATTCCCGGTCGTGATTTGTGTCCGGGTGTCCCAGTCTGTAATTTTTCTTTGAGGTTCCCGGTCGTCATTTATATTCCCTCTGTGTCGGTCGTCATTTGTGTCCCGGTCTGTAATTTATCTTTGAGTGTTTTTTCTTTTTAGTTTGTTTTAGTTTTTTACATTTTTTCAGTTTTTTTTTCTTCTTTATTTTTCAGCGTCACTATGAAGTACATATCGCCGAACCTTTGTTTTTTAACTTAAATCTGGTAGGCATTGATGACCTTATCCAAGTCAAAATCCCAAACCCAATCATCATCGCTATCATTTTCAGTTTTGATATGTTTTGACTCTCGCTTTCCAGGTGGATATTCATCTAACTGCGCGGTTTTGCGTTCTTTAGCCGCAAGCCTGTTTTCTTGCTGTTCTTGTGATTCCTCGGCACGCTTTCTTTTCTTACTTTCTCTATCAGATGCAAGCCTGTTTTCTTGCTGTTCTTGTGATTCCTCGGCACGCTTTCTTTTCTTACTTTCTCTATCAGCAGCAAGTTTTTTGTCATAGACTCTTTGAGCAGCTTCCTCGGCTGTTGCCATCTTAGGTTCTTCAGTCATTTTACAATTAAACATTTTTCCGTGAACGCATGTCTTAAATACCATTAATGACGTCACCGTCATAACAAAAATGACGACAACTAACTTCATGACGTCAGTCGACACAGAAACATGACGTCACCTGACAGACACACAGACAGACAACTTATATATATATATATATATATATATATATATATATATATATATATATATATATATATATATATATATATATATATATATATATATATATATATATATATATATATATATATATATATATATATATATATATATATATATATATATATATATACAGGATTAAGTGTCCAGTATAAGGCCTGAGGGGGCTAAAGCTCCCCTTATATTGCGAAGATAATTGTTTATTTTGAGTGATGTCACTTTCTTTTGACAAGCAAATACACCAAATGAGCTGTTTGAGGGGACGACAGCCCTTCCCACAACTTTTTGAGACTTTTCGTCTCAATTCTCGAAGTACGATTGCTCATAAAACAATTGAAATAAGAAGTATTTAGGCACTATACAATTTTAGCATAAAGAGTGGGTGTTAAAGAGACGGTAGTACCCCTCATATACAGAATAATTTCTTTTTGTTTTGAGTTTTAACTCTTTACTTGGATTTGAGAAAAAAATTAGTTTCGGTAAATCATATGCATAAAATTACAAACATGCTATGTTTTGTGCATTTTAATGCTTTGACAAAAACGCTGTTCCTTCTTGAGTGTAAAGATTGGGGGGCCGAGGAGGGTAATTCCTACTTGCATAGAAGATAATTTCTGTCAATTTAAATTTTGACTGTTGCCCTTTATTTTCCCTTAAGAGCTAGTTTAAAAATTTTAAACTTGATAGACCAGGTTCTTGAATCAAATGAAGTCATTACAAGTATACACATCATTATTTGTATCAATAAATCGTATAGATCAGAATCCAACCTAAATGCAGTCCAAAGAGTCCCTTTATAGATAACGTTATATTTAGGTACAAAAGTGATAAATAATTCAATTTTTCAGTACATTAAAAAGGAGAAAAGCTACAACTAAAATGAACCGAGGTCAATCTAAAGATAGACCAAGCAAAACTTGTCAAGCAGCATATGAATTAGTTTTAAGAGGAAAGACCAGAGGCGTTTCTTTAAAAATAGCATTACAGATTACAGGAGTAGTCAGTTCGCAATAGATAGGGTCAGGATGGATATCTCATTTATTACGTGAGTTAATGTTATTTCTGGCTAATTGCGAATGATCCTTGGAAAGATTGTTTTATGTCCAAAAATAAAAACAAACTCCCTACAGAGCGAAGCAAACAGAAGTTTTAAGTTACCCCCCTGTTCCACCCCCTGTAGCAGGTTAATCAGTCCTGCCGTATTGGTGGCTGATATACATTGCAGTTTATGTCCTCTTCGTAACAAAACACTATAATGAAAAATTATTGCTTCAATAGATTTGAAAAATATGTACTTTTTGTATTTAAGAGTTGTTACTAGTTTAACTTTACCCCCTCTGCTTCGTCTCCTCTAATGCCCAAATATTGCCCAGGCTGTGTACACAAAATGGCTGATTTTTCGGTAAATTTGTTGATGTATATATTATTGAATTACGAATAAAGTGAACATACCACTCGATGCCTTTTTTTAAGCTCTTTACGAATACAATAATTGCTTCTATTGCAAATTTTGTTTGTTTCAAAGGCTGTGTTAGGTTTTTTGTTTTAAGTTTAAAACCAGTGCTTTTAGCCTTTTTTATACTCAAAAATTAAAGTTATTTTGTCAGTTTCAAGAGCTCAAAAAGGGCTTAAATTTTAATTTGCAATAGAAGCGATTATCATATTCGTAAAAAGCTAAAAATAAAGTTATCGAGAGGTATATTCACTTAAATCAATAATATGAACAACGAAGAATTTACTGATTTTTCTCGGCTTTTTATTGGAATTTAGATCTTATTATGGTAAAATTCTATCTTAATGGATTTTTGCTACCTTGGGAAGTAGCTGAGTTAAATGAATGAAACTCTCGAGAACGGATCAAGAGCCTTAATGATCTCCCAGGAAGATATTTTGAAGCGGCCTCTACTGTGTCCTCCTTCAGGGACTAATAACCTTTGATGACTTGTAAGGTTCTTTTTGTTATAGAAATGAAACCGTGCAAAACAGCTGTTTAGCTCAAATGAGGCACAAGAACAGTGTTTTCAGCCTTATACATTTGCTTAATTTCAATTTACAAGGTTTTATACACCAATAAATCTATTTCTTAAATCCAGGGGGGACCTTAATATGGCTTAAAATTCTATAGAAATGACAGGAAATACATTTTGAAAAACTTAAGCCAATGAAAAAAGAGATCGAAAGCTGAAAATTAAGGTATAATGTTTTTTTTATTAGGATTCAGTTGCGCATAGACCTGTCATGTAGAGTAAAGGCACTGGTTACCGGTCTTACTTTAATCGATTAAATAAGAAAATAAGTTTTTTTAAATGAAAGTAAGGAACGACATTAAAACTTAAAACGAACAGAAACTACTCCGTATATGAAAGGGGCTTTTCCTCCTCAACGCTCCGCTCTTTACGCCAAAGTTTGACTCTTTCTCTTAACTCTACTTCATAAAATAGTAAAAAACTTTAGCGTAAAGAGCGGGGCGCTGAGGAGGAAAAGCCCCTTCATATACGGAGTAATTTATGTTCGTTTTAAGTTTTAATGTAACTCCTTACTTTCATTTAAAAAACAACTTGTTTTTTTGTTTAATTTCTGGACGTTTTTTAATTAATGCATGTTTTGATCTTGGCTCTCCGCATATAAATAATTAAAATGACATTTGCATATTAACTTTTTTTTGACTAAACGGCTTTGTCATAATTTTAATCGGAAGATTTTGAGAAAAAAGGAGAGAGGGAGGAAGCCTAGTTGCCGTCCAATTTTTCCATTATTTAAAAAGGCAACTAGAACATTTAATTTTTTTACGAACATTTTCATTAGTAAAAAATAGACGTAATGTACGAATTAACTTGCGTAACGAACTTCTATATTCGCATGCTTTTATTGCGTATATGAGGGAGTTCACCCCTCTTCGATACCTCGCTCTTAACACTAAAGCTTAAATTCTGTCCCAATTCCTTAAGAGTGACCCTTGAATCAAAAAGGCCGTAGAATAAATAGTTGAAATTACTAAAAATACTTTAGCATAAGCAGCGAAGTATTACGAGGAGGTAAACCCCTCATATGCGCAATAATTTCTGCTCGTTTTAAGTTTTAATGCTGCTCCTCAATTTCAGCAGAAAAAACTTTTCATATTTATTTTTTCATTGTTTTTTTTTAAAATAATGCTAAGAAATCCTGCGCCCCCTTCATTGAAAGTCTCTTCCCCCATGAGAAGTTTTTCCATGAAAATATCTTTCCATGTACCCCCCCCCCACCTCAACTCTCCCTCCCAAACCAAAAAATCCCCTTGAAAACGTCCGTACACTTCCCAGCAGCCATTACTATATGTAAACACAGGTCAAAGTTTGTAACTTGCAACCCCTCCCACGGGGACTGCGGGGGAGTAAGTCGTCCCCAAAGACATAGTTCTTAGGTGTTTCGACTATGATGAATAAAATGACTATCTCAGAATTTTGATTCTGTGACTTTGGGGAAAAAAGAGCGTGGGAGGGGGCCTAGGTGCCCTCCAGTTTTTTGTCACTTAAAAAGGGCACTAGAACTTTTAATTTCCGTTAGAATGAACCCTCTTGCGACATTCTAGACCATTGGGTCGATACGATCACCCCTGGGAAAAAAACAAACAAAAAAACGAAAAACAAATAAACACGCATCCGTGATTTGTCTTCTGGCAAAAGATGCGAAATTCCACATTTTTGTTGATAGGAGCTTGAAACTTCTACAATAAGGTTTTCTGATACGCTGAATCTGATGGTGTGATTTTCGTTAAGATTGTATGACTTTTAGGGGGTGTTTCCCCCTATTTTCTGAAATGAGGCAAATTTTCTCAGGCTCGTAACTTTTGATAGGTAAGACTAATCTTGATGAAAGTTATATATTTAAAATCAGCATTTAGATGCAATTTTTTTATGTAACTATTAGTATCAAAATTCCATTTTTTAGAGTTTCGGTTACCATTGAGCCGGGTCGCTCCTTACTGCAGTTCGTTACCACGAACTGTTTGATTACTATAAGCATATATATATATATATATATATATATATATATATATATATATATATATATATATATATATATATATATGTATACATTATAAATTAATCTTGTTTTATTCTCTAGAAATCAAAAGGTCATATGGGTGTTTGATCCTCGGTCCCTCTTTTTTTTTGTGTAACAGAAATTTGAAAGAAAAGTTGGACCGAGATACAAGTATCCCTACTAACTTCAGTCAAATCATTTCCCTATAAGGGCTAAGGAGGAACAAGTGTCTAATTCAACACTGAACCCGTCTTTATTGGTACTAAATAAGAAAAAAAAACAGTCGACGACAAAGGGCATCACTAGCAGCATAAATTCCTGGATGGGAGATTGAGACGAGGAGCATATGCAAGTATTTATCTCAATGACTTGGTTATATTTGTAAAAGCAAAATAAAGGCAAACAATATGAAAACTACAGGTGAATATTGGATTTAAGGGTCCATGGGCTTAGAAGATTCTGTATTTGTGTGCTTTGGGCCATAATGCGGCATATATGACAAATCCTCCGAAAGAAAAGATTAGTAGAAAGCTACGTGTCATCGTGATGATATCAGGAACAGTGATTTTGTAACTGTATAGTTTTAGGTAAATCAGCTAAAAACAGCATAGTCTTAGGTAAATCAACCCAGTAAGAAAGTGCAATGGGGGAGGGCTTGGGGGGAGGTACCATATGTTTTCATATACCAGCCCTGTTTACCTTCCCCAGATTTCTCCAAGTACCCATTTAAAGCTCGGTGGACTCTGGTTAAACTTACAGAATAACGCCACTGACCGCCGTTCCAAACCAAATAGCCAGCGATAACAGGACTCCAACCCTTTCCTCACGGATTAAGGCTTTCAAGTCTTGCATGCTAACCACTCGTCTAGAACATTCAGACATATAGGTGATCACCGTCCATTTCTACGAACCATTTTTTTTTTTAATGAAACATCTGTCAACAATTCCCAAGACAATTTCAACGTCTTTTAGCTGTTTAGCTGTCATATGTTTTTGTTCACCTGTTTGATTGTTAAGCTGTTTCGACGAGTGAGGTTCAAACTATATAAAAAAAAACATTTCGTAATAAAGTAGTCTAGCTCAAAGAAACTAACCACTTATCAAAAAAGAAATATCTCTTAGAAAATAAGTGTTTAATCTTACCTAAGGTTAAATTTCCCTTTCACATTAATGAAATAAAAAAAAAAAACAATCTTTTTTCAACTGAAAGAAAGGTGCAACATTACAACTTAAAACAAACAGAAACTATTTAATATATGAGGGGGATTGCTCCCTCGTCAATTTCTCACTTTTGACGCTAATTTTTTTTTTAAAAGCTTCTTATTGTAATTAAACAGCCCCTATGTTCCAGGAGACATTCTTGGATAATTACGATAAAAAAGTATAACTTTAGCGTAAAGAGCAAGGCATTGAGATAGGGGTAGCCCTCTCATATACAGAATGATTTTTACTACTCTCATAAATAATGACGAAGACCACACTGCCTTTCCATAATACAACTACAAAAGAGAGAATAATGAGGACTTTTTTTCCCAAGAGAATGAACCAACAAAACCTATTTGAATATTTCGGCCCTATATCTAAAGGCCGTCTTCAGCAAAGAAAATAATAAACAATAAAACACTCACAATAAAAGTTATCGGTTAAAAATCCATTCTTTTTTTAAAAATAGCCTCGGCGCCATTACTTCTTAACGAAAAGTTCAGCCAAGACTGTGTGATAAAAGCTAACATTTTACAAGCTAAAAAGGTTCATTCATTGAACTAACTGTATTTATTAAAAATTGGAATAATTTCTTATTGCAATATTTGCCTTCTATAGATATAGATTTGCATTCTATAGATATAGGGCCGAAATATTCAAATAGGTTTTGTTGGTTCACTGTCTTGGGAAAAAATTCCTCATTATTCTCTGTAGTTGTACTACTCTCAAGTTTTAATGTTGCTCCTTACTTTTAATTGAAAAAAACTTGTTTTATATTTAGTTTCTTTTCATTTTTCAATTAATACTGGGAATCCTGCCTTACCCCTCCGTGGAAAGTCCCTCCCCACAAAACATTCTTACATACAAATTCTCTCCAGTGTAAAACACCCCGGACAATTCCGTCTTGTTTTAAAATTACCTCTGGTAAATTTCCTATTGACCTGGAAAACTGTCCTTAGCATACTTTCGTTTGAAAAAGACTTGCATTTTATCTAATTTCCGATCGTTTTTCAAATTATGCCGAAAATCCCCCTACAATGAAAAGTTTCCCCCTCTGAAAATCTCCCAACCCCTCATGGAAAATCCCCCAGACAATTCCAACCCCGCTAAAAATTTCCCCCGGACATTTCCCCAAAAACATCACGACAATAAAACTGAGTCGCCGGAGAAAAGTAAGACAAATAAAAATCATTTTGTATAGGATTTCTGGCAATCCCCCCAATGTAAAAACTTTTTCTGAAAACATCCCCACCGGAATTATCCCTCCCAACTCGAAATATTCCCCGTGCCCCCAGCCGAAAATTCCCTCCCACCCCACCCCAGAGAAATATCTTAATACTTTCAAATAACAAATACTATATGTAAACAGTGGACAAATTTCATAGCTTACAGCCCTTTTACTAGAAGCTTTGGGGGGCCATTTCATCCGAGAGGCATACCTATTGGAACTTTCAACTATGCTGAACAAAATGGATACCTCAAAATTGGGATCGGTCACTTTGGGGGAAAAGGGGGCGTGGGAAGGTGGATAGTTACTCTCTAATTTTTTGGGTCGCTTAATAGGGGCACTAGAACTTTAAATTTGCGTTAGAATGAACCGTCTTCCAGTCTTCTAGAACCATTGGTTCCATAGGATCACCCCTGGGAAAAACAAAAAAAAAACGAATAAACACACATCCATAATGATTCTTCAGGCGAAAAAAAAGTTCTTCATTTTCGTATATAAGAGCTGAAAACCTCTATAGTAGGGTTCTCCGATACATTAAATCTGATGATACGATTTTCATTAAGATTTCTTGACTTTCTGGGGGTGTACCCTCCCTTTTTATAGAATAATGCATATATTCTCAGGCTTGTAGCTTTTTATGGGAAAAATTAAATTAAATTAACCTTATTTATTGGGAAATAACATAAAGGGCCAATTTTTTTATGTATATATTGTCATCAAAATTCCCTTTTAGAGTTTCGGTTACTATAGGGCAGAATCGCTCATTACTTACGGCTCGTTACGGTGAAGTGTTTGAAACAGCAGATTAATAGTTTTCATCTCCTAGGTCATTGGTATTACCCTTATATTCACCCTCCTTCAGCTGGTTTAAACATAGAAAAGAAAGATTCGATATATTAGAGAACACTATTACAGAGGTTCCAAGCACATATCTAGAAAAATCCGAATTTTGTTTATTTACTTTTTTCCCCGGGGTTGATCGTGTTGAAACAACGTTTCTAGAAAAGCTGAGGATAGTCACTGGAACTAAAATTGAAAATTCCAAGGTCTTTTTAATTACCAAACGAGATTACGTGTCAGCAAAGTAGTGTTTCTTGCCATTTTGTGGGGTAAAATGACCATTTAGACCCAAGGAAGGCCAAACAGCTACGAAGTAAAAAATCGTGGTATAGCCAATCCATTTAGAACCTTTGCAGAATTATATGTTGAGCCTTCCAGTTTCAGAGGCCATACTGCCATGTTTTGGGGCACTTATCTCTAAAGATGCGCATAATCCATACAAAACAAGCGGTTGATATAGGCAGACATTTTAAAGCTACCTTTCAATGGGTTTATTCCATTGAGGCTTCAAAAATTATAGCGTATTAGTCCACCTGTTTAGGTGGAGAGGTCCCTAAAGCTTCAAAAGATATATTTTTAAACTTAAACTTTCTAGCTTTCGGTGAGGTTCCAGGTAAATATAGAAGGAGGGATGATGAGTTTTATTTGAAAATTATTTTTAATATCCCCTCTTTCCTAGAAAAAATATTGGACTAAGCTTGCAATATGGGTGTTGTGGGCTGATAGCTCCTCTTTCATTTCAGGAATATTTTTACTGTAAAATAAACTATTGCATTCATATGCTTAATTGCACAAAACAGGGAGACGTAGGGGCATCTTAAGTGCCGCAAGACACCGCTAAAAATTTCCCAGGGATAAAACTACCAGTAATTTTGTTCCCGTCAAGATTTAAGTGAGAGCATTTATCATTTTCCGGTTACCGCACATTTCCTAAGGTTCTCTTTATTTTCAGAGGGAGGGAGATGATTAGGAATAGATAGGGGATCAACTACCAGTAATCATGGGGGAAGATCCTTACAAAAAGGTTTTCTCGAAGAAAAATCCCTGAAAATCGTGGAGGTTATGACTCTAAAGTTAATTTTGGTATTTCAGACCCCTTTTCATGGGAATTGTTTGAGGGGCGCCAATTTTGAAGGATGATAATCATTCTCAACTCATTATTTTAAAAATGAGGCTGAAAGAGAGAGCGGCAGCTCCGCTCACATTTTAGAGAGCTTTGGATCAAATAGTTCGTAGTAACAAAATGCAAGTAAAGAGTCAACCTTGACAGTAGAAACGAAAACTCTAAGAAAGAAACAAAGTTTTGGACGCGCAGGAACAAAATAGTATTCATGCTGATTCTATATATGCCTAATTTTTAATTGAAAGTTGCTTATCAGAAGCCACTAGTAAATGAAAACTTCTCTATTTTTACATTAATAGGTTCAAATCCCTCAAACAGGGGCACAGTGTTGAAGAAAATTATGCAATGAAAATTTTACACGAATGAGAACCCTAAAGCAACCAACTACAAAGTACGAAATTACTTAAATTTACAGTGAAGGATGATAAGATAATAACGCATGCCGGTTTTTTTTTCCCAAAGCATAGTCAGTTGTAAATTATTGAAAGAAGATCCATTCACCCGTAGATTTGAAAACATACTGCCGTTTTTGGTTATAAAAGACATCATCCCACGGGAAAGTGACCCATTATATTATTTTGCCCATGAAATGACAATTTTGAGCAAAACAGGGCCGAAATGTTTTGAAGCAAAAATTCTGAAAATTAATTTACAACAAGAGGTACTTTACTTTAAATTGAATGGATATTCATAAAATTGCACATCTAGCTTCTGACCCCCTTCATTAGGAAGGATATGTATATAGTATATGAGAGAAAATAGGATTATGCGAGCAGTATGAATACTGAGGTGGCGAACACTTGATTTAACTGCGGACACAACAGATTATCTCAGAAAATTATTCTTCATTTTGATAAGCAAATACAAAGAAGCATTATTTTGGAGTATATTTGCACTCAGAAACATGTGCAATGAAAGATGAGAGCTTACCACCGGAAGAAACTGGAAATATTCAGGATTCCGAATTTCTTGTGAACTAAAACGCACATTCTCAGCCGATTCAAAATGTAGAGGTTGAGCCTTAATCGGACTTTTCATGTGCTTATGTTTTATGTTAGGGATTATTTTATTGTTTGGTCTCATTCTTTTTCCGGATTGGCAGCTTTCCCCAGCTTGCAATATCTCTGTCCACCACTCTTGGATAATTTCAAGTCCGAAACAGTCTTCAAATATCTGGAAATATAAAGTCGTATGTAGTTATAAATACTTGATACTTGTTATATTAATCAAAAGACATGCCGATCTTTTTTTCTTTTGAATGCCGAAATTCACCTTCACAATAAAATTTACTTACCAGGATTTAGCTAATACTAGTATTTAAAATCTACTTAATCCAACCCCATTAGCAACGAAGAATTAGATGGCATCAGACGCGTCGTAGTAACAAACTGTAAGTAAGGAGTGCATGGGCAAAGCTAAGGTTTGAGTTTTGGAAGAAAGATAAAGAAAGTGCCGTCATAATCGATGCCAGAGACGCCCCAAGTTCCAAGGTGAACTCAAAATGAAGCTTAAAACTAATGTTTTTAATTATCGTTAGTTCTGTATAGACAATTTATAGCTTCAGGAACAAATTGACCGCCGTGCCGCATCGAGGCTTCTGCAACTGAGAAGCTGAATTTAATAATTACAATTTTCCTTAGATCACGTTTTAGCCCTGTCCCTTCATGTATTGCTGTTTCCCCCAAACATGGCAGATATATTATTTTGGTCAGGGCTAGTCTCCTCGGTGGAATTTTACCCGTATTACCCCCTCATATGCGTGATAATTTCTGTTCTTTTTAAATTTTAATATTGCTCCTTTCTTCAGTTGAAAAAACTTTTTTTTATCTATAAATGTGAGGAAAGCAACCACTTCTTCCTTAGCTTCCGTTGTTTTGACGGCTTGTAAGATAGATTTTGAAACCTTAAGGATGTGTTGAGGCACCAAATGGACCTTGGATTTTTGATACGGGGAAGGGATGGGGGTAAATCAAAAAACTCTAATACGTATCTAGAGTATCGAAAAAGCCCATATGCAATGTGCCAAGAAAGCTTTAGGGGATCCAATTTTCAATATCATGTTCATGTTGCGCTGGCTAATGCACTTCGACTTGGTATAAAGATTGGGTATGAGATATATCGAGTTTACGAATACCAACGCCCACCCAAATGCTGTTATAATTGCCAATCACCAAATCACTTAAAATCAAATTGTGATAAAGAAAAATGCTGCTCCCGTTGCGCAGGGCAACATGAATCCTCGCCTGATTCTCCGTGCCAGGCTACACCAAAATGTGCGAACTGTCAAGGCAATCATGTGTCATTTTCAATGAAATGCCGAATTCTTCGTGAACTTCTGTCGAAACGATCGTCCTATACTAGAAAATGAGTGCTAAGACTAATTTCACTATATGTTCGTTCAATATTAACGGTACTAAGGATAAAGACGTTTCTTTAGATCAGAAATTAGAAATTTTTGATGTTTTATTCCTCCAGGAGCATCTCCTACCTTTAGTGAGCTTAAACTCCCTACAGAGAAGTAACGAACACTCAGTTTTTTCTAAAAGTGCACGCAAAACCTCTGGCAGACCATCAGGTGGCCTAGCATGTTTAATAAAAAAGACGCTGTTTTCACCACCCCCTTTATGCTATCACGAGAGTGATTGTTATATTGCTATTCGTCTTGCCAACCTTGTCCTCATTAATGTTTATCTCCCCTGCGACCAGAAATCCCTCCGAAGTTTAACTAAATTTACAAAATTTTGCGCATTAATAAAAAGTCTTTTGAATGGCATTGAGAGTAGTGGACTGGATTGGTTATTAATCGGTGATCTGAACTGTAACATTCACTCTTCATCAGTGCGGACTGAGCTTCTGTTAGATTCCTTACCGAATAGTTACAAAATTTTGAAGAAAGATGCCTCCCATTCCTATATCCATAATAGTGGCTCACTTTCAGACATTGACCATTGTATCGTTTCTTCTGGTCTCATCTGTGGCGAAGTCCATGTTGATCAGGATGAGCGTGATTACGACCATCTCCCCCTATCCCTCACTGTTACCCTTAATGCTACTGCGGAGAAGAACCTTCGTCCCAATTCTAGAAAATGGATTTCTAAAAGAGAATGGAACAAAGCTGACTGGCCTCTTTATTTTTCTACGCTTGTTAGCCTTCTATCAACGATTAAAGTCCCTTTTAATCTGTTGTGTACAAGCGTTGGGTCCCCACAAGCCAGAATTCAGCTTAATATTTATTATAGCCACATTGTATCGTGCTTAAAGAGGTCTGAAGAAGTAGCTGTTCCCCTATGTCGCTTTAGAGCAAAAACAAGAAGTTCAATTTGGAAGAATGACCCAGAGCTCAAAACAATAAAAAATCGGGCTAAGTTGTGGCTAAAAATTTGGATAGCTTGCGGCCGCCCCTTAAGGGGTAATGTTTTCGATATTAAACAAAGAACAAAGCTTGATTTTAAACGCTATCTTCGAAAAATTAGGTACAATGGTGCTGAATTTCCTAAGTCTCCTAGCCAGTGGAAAAAAGTGATCAATGTCGCGAAGTTTGATAGATCGCCTACGGCTGACCGAATCCCTAATGTATCATGGATCAATCATTATAGTAACATTTTCGATACAGTGATATATGCGGTTCATTTTCGTTTTGCCAAGCTCTGTTCTAATCTGTTGCCTAACAAAATCATTCAAGGTCATGTACTTCCCGTTAGTGCTGACCGTGTCAAAAGAAGTGTAGAGAGACTTAAATCGAAATCTTATGATATAGACGGGATCAGTGCTTTTCACCTCAACACCGATTCGGAGGAATTAGTTTATCACTTGCAGTTACTTTTTCAGATGTGTTTATGCTCTTCTTTAGTCCCTGATTCTTTTTTAGTTGGTAACATTACGTCAATTTTGAAACGCGGTAAGGACCCAACTAGTTGCGCTTCGTATAGGCCTATTACGGTTGCTTGTACTTTAAGTAAAGTATTTGAATATGTTTTGCTCCCTGATCTCCTGTCTAATGTAGATTATATGTCTAATCAGTTTGGCTTTAAGCCGTATATAGGATGCCAACATGCTCATCGTGCTATAGTTTCGCTATTACTTGAAGCGCATAAAAATGGTTTTGAGGTTCATTTTTGTGCACTCGATGTTTCAAAAGCTTTTGATTCAATTTGTCATAGCCAACTTTGGTATTCTTTAATCCAACTTGGTGCAAATGTGTCTATTATATCAACTCTTCGTTTTTGGTATGCTAATTCATATGTTCGACTCAAGTCAGGTGACACCTACGTTGGTAATATCCCCATCCGTTCTGGTCTTAGGCAAGGAGGAGTCTTATCCCCTTATCTTTTTAATGCTTGTCTTTATTCTGTTTTGCCACGTATTAATCCATCATGTTTTTTAGGCCTAACTAATCTTTCGTACATTGCATATGCAGATGATTTACTTTTGATCAGCCGCACTAAATCTAGCCTAATTAAGTCGACCCAGCTTGTTTCTAAGTCTTTTGAGGAAATCGGCCTCAAACTTAATACTGAAAAATGTGAATATTTAGTTTTTAATGCTAAGCATCAAAGTGGTGATCTTGATTGTGGTTATTTTTCAGTTAAGCTCGTTTCTTCGATTCGGTGGCTTGGTATTAATATTTGTTCATATTTATCGGCTTTTCGATCCTGTGGGCTAAATGATATTAAAAGTAAACTTAAAAAAGGGTACGCCAAAATTGTCCCGAACCGAGGCAGATTTTCACGAAAGGCTTTATCCAGACTTTATTCTACATATTGCGATCATTCTATATTGTTTCTTTCCGGTTTGCGCCCGTTGTTTAATAATCAAGATTTGCAGGGCATAAGAGTTATGTATTTTCGTTATTGTAAATATTTATTGTATCTGCCGCGTTCTTATAGAAATCAGAAGATTATCAGAAAGTTTTGTGCCACTGATATTATTTTCGTTTATAAAAAACTCTATGCTAGATTAGGTGCTGAGGCCTGTCAACGCTTGGGCCCTTACCACCCTTTGATTAGACTGTATTAATTGTATTGTTTGTGTTATTTCGTTTTTCTTTCCTTAATGTTTTTACTCCGCTTAATTTGTCAAAACAAGCGGGTAACAAATAAATTATTATTATTATTATTATTAATATGAATGCACACACAATACATTGCAAATGTTCATGAACGTAACAAAAATAATTGAACAGAATACAGGGCGGGGAGTAGGGGTTAAATTTTAAAAATATGAAAAGAAGTAAATTATAAAGAAAAGGATATTGCAGAGAATACTATAAATACATGAAATTCCAAGGGAAGAGGACAGGGAAGAGAGGTTTTATACACCTTCCGTGCTTATGTGCCTTCTCCGTTTTTATTTTTTGCTCTTAAGGGTGTACTTCTTTAGCTGCTATCGCTGGTTGCCAAATGACATCTTCAGTTACTTTAATTTAGCAGTATAAGCAAGAAGTATATTCCTGTGTATTTACGAGTCTCCAGTGGTAATTGTAATTGAATCAGTTTCAGTAGCAGAAATAGTGGTTGCTTAATTCAACACGATTGATTAAACAGCCTAGTGATATACTAAATAATATCTGTGTAGATAATAAAATTTTTGAGTTATCCGAAATAGTTTTTCGTTCTAAAACAAGAATAGAAAAAAGCGTCCCTTACATAAAGTACGTGAGACAAGGAAAAGCCCAGAGTGAAAGATACTCTAGAGAAACATACTCTAGAAATGAATGTCTTCTTTAATGTTACCATCAAAAAGATTAAGTTTTTCTTTTACTGCTATTAAAAAACATCACGAACATATCTTGGTAACTACAAGCTTTCTTGCACCGAACCTATTACCAAGAAGTTTACACGATAATTATTTACTGCTAGTACTTCCCCATAGTTTCGCTTTTATAAAACAAAATAGAAAAAGAATCACCTTCATCATTCCATATTTCTTGAAAAGTCCGTCGGCTGCACTATTCCCTACACCACCATAGTAGAAACTTTGGCAAGACCGAATGAACAGCAGGCATATAAAGGCATATAAAACTTGGGGTTTTGTCATATTTCCAACGCTGCAAATGAGAATCTGAAGTTAAAAGGATCTTGTGAATTGACATAGAGCTAATTAAATTGTTGATTTATATTCTATTTGGAAAAAATAAATAAATAGAAGGATTTCCAATGCCTATTCTCACAGTCATACACATCGTGTAGCTGGCAATGGGGTTTAGGCATACAATTTGGAATTCGATTTCCGAGGTTAAAAACACTGATTAATTCAAAACAGTTATTATTACAAAAGACTGTTTTGCAGCACTGCAGGGCCGACGCAGGGACCTGAGTAGTCAAGAAGCGTCGTTAATCTGATGCAATGCTACTGTTTTGCAGGAAAGACGTAAAAAAAGGTAACTGTGACGCACCTCATGCAAAAAAATCGTACGCTAGTAGTCCATATTATATAATGGGCAGCTGAACAAGTTTTCTTTTAGTATGTTACTCCTTTAAACAATTTTTATGGAAAATTCCCCCGTCATGATCTCTGTCCTTCTAATTTGGTTTTATTACAATAAAAGTCTAAAATGTTTTTGAACCCAGACACCCTTTTCCTCTAACGAAATCATTAAAGATGCCTTTAAAAACAGTTCACGCTTATTATACTAACAAGAAGTCCAATTACCACAGAGAGAGAGCCGCATAAAAAATTTTGGCGGAACCATGCGCAGAATTGATGGAATCAGAATTGTGGAACCGGGGGTCAGAAGTGACGAATCTAGAACTGAAGTAACTGGAGCCAGATTTGGAGTAGAGATTAGAAGGGGCATAGTGGGAGCTGGAATCGGTTGAGCCGGAATGGAAGCCAGCAGAATTGGAGAAGGAACCGTTTTAAAAAGAGTCAGAAGTGGGGGAAGAGGAATTGGTTATGACCTTATTAAACAATTATATATCTAGAAATGTCTTAGGAAGAATGAGGGGGTGCCAAAGGGTCAGTCATGGTGTGGCACGGTTGTGTGAATGACTTGGTGTATCATGGTGGGTTATCTAGCAAAAAACACAAACCCGCGGATTTAATGCATGATTTTTGACAAGAAAATATCTGGAAAATGTCTTAGGAATGGTGAGAGGGTGGTAGAGAGTGCCAGAAGGCCAGTAATATTGTGGCACGGTGGTGTGAACCGACATGGTGTATCGGAGAATTGTGTTGCGAATACATGAGCCAATGGAATTCTTGTACGATTTCTTACAAGAAAATGTCAAAAAAATGTCTTAGGAATGATGAGGTTGATGATAGAGCATGCCAGAAGGAGTCACAGTGCGGCACAGGCTAGGAATTGATAGAAATTAATATCAATAAAAAATATATCTATTGGCGTATTCAAACATCAAAATTGATTAAATAATAATGAGAGGTGCTGAAGGGTGTTACAAGGGGAGGCCACATAATCCCATGGTGGTGTCAAGTGTTTTTTTTTCGAGGGGAGGCACCAAGAAGGGGTTCGCTTACGAAAAACATGAACAAATGGAGCTAACAATTAAACGGTAGGTTCCCGCTGTTCAAATAAAAACAATGGCCATTTTTTAGTTTATAGATTATCAGTTTTTTTTATTAATTTTATATGATCGATTCACGTGTAAACGAATATTTTGCAGTAAAATGCCCGAAAATGCCGTAAGTGCAGTAATGCCTGCTAGAGGATGCCTTGTGTCAACCATTGAGTGTGAAAGGCTGGGAATTGAGAGAAAATAATATCAAGAAAAATGAACAAAGTATATAATTAAGTCACGTGCCGTCTTTTGCCGCCATTTTCTTACATTGTCTTTTGCCGCCATTTTCTTACATTTTGAGCAAACTTAGATCATTCTCAAGAAAACATCTCTGAATTTTCTGTAAGAAAAAGTGTTTTCCACATTTTAAGCAAGTTTATATCATTGTCTAAGAAAATATCCTTAGAATCTCTCTAGGAAGGATGCCTCCAAAATGATAGGTTCATATCACTAAGAATTGAAGAATAATTTTTTCTGGGTTCGTAATTCCCTTCAATTATTGCGGCCACATGGGAACATGCAATTCATTTAATCATTCTAGTAATTGGGACAGGGATCTCTCCTCGGGTGCAATATGTTATTTCTTAGAATCTATTTCCTGAATCATATTAGTAGAATGGCTTTTTAGCCCATCTGGTTAAAACTCGATTCCATTGCATGTAAATATCCTTTCGAATCCTAATGGGTACAAATATAATTAGAAAATAAAGGTTCCCTGAGAAAAACACCTTGAAAGAAAAAGAAATCCTGAAAAAAAACAAATTAAAAGAAAAAAACACGTTAGAAGAAAAATTAAATCCTATAGAAAAAAATTCTTGAATTATTTTGTAATACCCATGTGTGTACCGTCATTGCACAGCATCCACATGTGCACTTCATCACAAAACAGCCACATATTCCCTGTCGTTATGTAACACCCACATGTAAGATTCCATCACATCCCATGTGCTGCCATTACGTGACAACTCACATATGTGTTGTCATTACGTAACATCCTACGTTTGCTCTCTATCATTACATAACATCCACCTGTGTGTTGTCAGGAGCCCTAAAGTCTAGCATATCACGTTAGAATGCGTCATCCTTAACACTGGTGAACATTCCCTAATAACAAAATATTTTAAAAATTCCTTGAAACATTTTGAAAGATCTTGAAGAACAGTGTCTTTAAAAATGTCTTGAAAAGTCTTCAAAAATGTCTCAAGGTAAAGTGTTTTAAAGAACGTCTTGAACTGGATTGAAAAATTGTGAACAAAAAATGTCTTAAAAACGTCTTGAAACGTCTCGACAAACATCTTGAAGACAAATGTCTTCAGAAATGTCTTGAAATATCTTGAAGAAAAATGTCTTTAAAACTATATTGAAATGTCATTGAAACATCTTGGAACAACGTCTTGAAGAAAAATGTTTTAGTATAATTCCCCTGCTTGACTAGTAGACTCTAACCCGTCCTATTGTATAGTATTGATATAGCTAAACATCTCCTATGACGTTACTTGCATCTGCATTTCTTAGAAAATATTATCTATTGCGTAACCTGCATCTCCGTCTTGAAAAAGTTTAAAAAAGAGTGTCGGGATTGGGATTTGAAGGGGGTACTGGACGGTGGATCCTTGAAAGCCTACACTACTCGTTAATGTCTTCCAAACCCCCCAAAAAAAAAAAAATACTTGGAAACTTTTTCATTCATCATGAGCCCCACTCTTTGTCTATATGAACCATCCTTTCTACCAGAATAAATTCATTCTACATAGCCTAATTTCTTATTTTCTAACCCTAGAAGCTGAATTTCTTACCCTCCTAAATAGTTTAGTAAAAAACTTTTGAATTTGTCATTCAAGACATCAACACAAATTTTTTTCAACGTTGTAACGTTTCATGTTACGATTTTCATATAATTCAAATCACTAATAAAAGTAATGGGTTACACAGGTCCTGGTTTGAGACTAAATAACTTCTTCTCAAGTCTACTCAAAGGGCTCAAGTCAGCTTAGAACCAGACAGTAGGAAGTATCCGGGACTTCTAGCAGAAGAAAGTGTTGAACCAAGCCTGGGGTTATCTTGGTATTGGCAACTACATCGTTTTCTACATTTGGAGATACTCTCCTCTCAACAAGAGTCACACCCAGCACAGTCGATATTTAGTTTCCGACTCATCTTCCCATCTCTGACTCAATTTATATACTTCATTCATGTAAATTTTGCACTACAATGGGAAGATAATACATCTTTAATAACATAGCTAATAAGGGATTACTGAACCCCTTCTCTAAAAAAAGGCTCACCCAGACAAACAAAACCTAGAAAAACTAGCCATTAATCTAAATATAGTACAATGTTGTGTCCTTTACTAAGTTTGTAATGTAATCAAAGAGCGCCACTCCTCAAAATAACCCCAAAGGACTCTGCAGTAACGGCTCTGGTTAGACAAACTAGGTAAGTTCCACCCCGGCACCACTATGAGGTCATGTAAGCAGAGTTTCCCTTTAGGACCAGGACGAAGAATGAAGCTTATGACCTAGTGGAAACCCCAAGCTATCTCACAATACTGAAACAGCTCCTACATTTCAAATCCGGCCTATCCTCGTCACGGCATTACCCAGATACATAATAGATGAGTAGTTTCATCTAGAAATACTTTCACAAAAATAAGAAAAACTTACAACATCACGTTTAGCTATAAGTTTATCAATAAGACTAATCACTTTTGCATTAAACATGGGATAAAAAGCTATACCAAAGTAACAGTTTAAAAAATTTTGGTTCAACGGCTTTAGCGCATCCATGTAACAGTTGCGTTCCACCCTGTGAAGCGTAAAAAATATAACATATGATCCATGTTCAACAATGTAGATTTTAAGGCAGTTAATCATGTTATATTTCAAGTTACAAGCCAGAAACGATGATACTTATTGCGGTGAAAAAACTTTTTAGGAGCATACAGCAGCCTAGTGATTGCAAGTTCGGGAAAGCATATACGTAATTGTCAATTAACATCAAATATTCGCTCTTAAAAAAACAGCTTTGTTTTTAATTAACTCCAAGTTCAAATGAAATCCATCCAACTGGGCTAGTTTACGTTTAAATTGTTCATCTGACTTGCATAAAAAAGAATGTTTAATTTTAACTATGATCCATCCTTACTTTCATTCGTTTATCATGTAAAAAAAAAAAAAAATACTTATACTCTTATTGATAATTTACTCGACAAGAGATTTAAAGTCATTTTAAAAATCGCTCGAATGAAAACCAATTGGAAGGTACGAGACCAGGTTTCTAATAAGGGAAGGGGTGGCCTGGGCTACATACCCCGCCCAAAATATTATGTCCTTTACGATTTTACGTTACACTTTTTTTCAGCATTTCACTAGTCTTCAAGCATTGAAAAACTATCCTTTCCTCCCCTCAATAAGAAAAGTCTGCATATTTGAATGCGATGTTTTTTTTGCAGAGGGAATCAATTCAATTGGGCTTCATAAAATTCAATTATTGTTTCTGAGGAAGATGTACAGGAATTAAAAAAAAGTTTTAGAACAGTGAATTGTAAATTATACTTTATAGTAGTATTTTGTTTATGGGGGTGTTTTAAAATTCCTTCACTATTTTTTATTATTCAAGTGTATTTCTCATGAATATTTATTCCAATTCAACCAGAGTCTCTCTTCACCATCCCTGCTTTGTTCGTAAAATCTATTCCGCTAAAAAAATTTCTGCAAGTTTCTGAGAAAAAATGCCCACTGAAAAAGGGATTTGTCTATTGAAACGCTAGGAGATCAAAATCAAACTTAGAATTCCAATTTAAATCCGTTGATTATATTTATGTTCTGATATTGTATACTTTAGGACTGTCTATGAGCATAAATCATGCACAAATTTGCTGCTTTAACATTAAGATTTTATATTGTACAGTTCTGTAACTTTTAATACGACGCTGGCCATAAAGACAGGGTTTTTCTTTTGAGTCTAATAACTTGTCTAACCAGAGCCGTTACTACAAAGAGTCCTTTGGGGTTATTTTGAGGAGTGGCGCTCTTTGATTACATTACAAACTTAGTAAAGGACACAACATTGTACTGTATGTAGATTAATAGCTAGTTTTTCTAGATTTTGTTTGTCTGGGTGGGTCCTTTTTTTGGAGGAGGGGCTCAGTGATCCCTTATTAGCTATGTTATTAAAGATGCATTATCTTCCCATTGTAGTGCAAAATTTGCACGAAGGAAGTATATTAATTGAGTCAGAGATGGGAAGATGAGTCGGAAACTAAATATCGACCGTGCAGGGTGTGACTCTTGTTGAGAGGAGAGCATCTCCAAATGTAGAAAACGATGCAGTTGCCAATACCAAGATAGCCCCAGGCTTGGACCAACACTTTCTTCTGTTAGAAGTCCCGGATACTTCCTACAGTCTGGTTCTAAGCTGACTTGAGCCCTTCGAGTAGACTTGAGAAAAAGTTATTAGTCTCAAACCAGGACCTGTGTAACCCATCACTTTTATTAGTGATTTGAATAATATGGAAATCGTCACATGAAACGTTACAACGTTGAAAAAAATTAGAGTTGATGTCTCGACTGACAAATTCATAAGTTTTGTACTAGACTAGTTAGGAGGGTAAGGAAATTCAGCTCCTAGGGTTAGAAAATAAGAAATTAGGCTATGTAGAATGGAATAATTCTGGTAGAAAGGATGGTTCATATAAACAAAGAGTGGGGCTCATGATGAAAGAGAAAGTTTCCAAGTTTTTTTGGGGGGCTTTGAAAGATATTAACAAGTAGTGCAGGCTTTCAAGGATCCACCGTCCAGTACCCCCTTCAAATCCCAATCCTGACACTCTTTTTTAAACTGCTTCAAGACGGAGATGCAGGTTACGCAATAGATAATATTTTCTAAGAAATGCAGATGCAAGTAACGTCATAGGAGATGTTTAGCTATATAAATACTATACAGTAGGACGGGTTAGAGTCAACTAGTCAAGCAGGGGAATTTTACTAAAACATTTTTCTTCGAGACGTTGTTCCAAGACGTTTCAATGACATTTCAAGATAATTTTTAAAGACATTTTTCTTCAAGAAGTTTTTCAAGACGTTTCAAGACATTTCAAGACATTTCTGAAGACATTTTTCGTCAAGATGTTTGTCAAGACGTTTTGAGACGTTTCAAGACGTTTTTAAGACATTTTTTGTTCAAAATTTTTCAATCCAGTTGAAGACGTTTTTTAAAACACTTTACCTTGAGATAAACTATCACGATATAATAGTGATATTCTATGTTCCCGTTGTTCAAATAAAACATATGCTCGAGATATTCGCTGTAAAATCTTTTTATCGCCGAATTCGAAGATTTTTCGCCGTAAAATCTGTGAAAAATGTCTTATGTGTGGTAATTCACTCCAGAGTGTGCCGTGTGCCAGCTACTGAGTGTCACAGGCAGGGAGTTGCCTTGATCTAACACGTTCTAATAATGAAATGGAATGTTCCAGAAGTTCAAATAAAAACAGTTTTCAATTTAAGTTTTTAAGCTTATTTTTGTAGCGGAAACAGTTGAAAATACCTTAAATGTGATAGTGCACGCCGGATGGTGCCATTGAATGGATAGATTGTGCAATGCTGGGGTCAACTGCAACGAGTAATGAGAAGAAACACTTTTGGAAATTTCTCTTTAAGTTTAAACGAGCGATGCTAGTGTAAACTGATATTTTTGCCGGAAAATACCTAAAAAATGTCTTATTTTTTAAAATGGATATGTCAATTCCATGTGCCCCATGTATTTATATATATATATGTCAATGTACATATGTCACACATAAAATATATGTGTCGGCCGTTTAGTGTCACAGGTTGGAAATTGCCTTAAACTAGCATTTTCCAACAGCAAAATGGATGTTCCCCCATTTCAAATAAAAACAATGGCTCAACTTAAGTTTATAAGATTATTTTTGACGGAAAAGGTTGAAAATGCCTTAGGTGCGACAGTGCACGCAAGAGGCCGCCATCGGTTGGGTACATTGTGGCACGCTTGAATCAACTGCCACGTGTTATCAGAAGAAAAGCTTGTTGGGAATTTTCCTTCAAGTTTAAACGAACGATTCTGGTGTAAACGGATGTTTTCGCTGGAAATACCTGAAAAATGTCTTATGTGTGATAATGCACGCAAAAGGGTGCCATCGGTTGGGTACATTTTGGCAAGTTGCACCCCCACCCACCTCCACGGTGTTCTGTCAAGCTTTGGTGGCTTAAAACCTTCTGTTTTAAAAACATAAATTATGAAAAGTCGATTTCTCTGATATTTTGGTCCTATATGGGTAAAAATTTATCTTTTATTGCACAAAACGGCAGTAAACACCTCCTCTGTGGTTATCTGTCAAAATAGGGTGGCTTAAAATCTCCTGTTTTAAGGCTTTAGACTATGAAAATTCGATTTCTCTTATAGTTTGATCCTGCTTGGGCAAAAATTTATCCTCTATGGCACAAAATTGCAGTAAGTACCGCTCTTTGGTGGTCTATCAAAGCTTATAACCTTCTATTTTGACGCTTTAGAATACGAAAAATTGGTTTCTCTGATATTTTGATCCTTTTTGGGCAAAAATTGATCTTTTGTGACACAAAATGGCAGTAAACGTCTCTCTGCGGTGGCCCGTCGAGACAGGGTGGGTTAAAACCTCATGTTTAAAGCTTTAGACTATGAAACATCAATTTCTCTTATATTTTGGTACTGTTTAGACAAAAATTAGTCTTTTATAGCACAAAATGGAAGTAAACACCCCTCCGTTTTCCAAGATAGGGGACTGAAATTTAACACCCAATAGGCATTCGTAAGTAAATAACTTCCGTTAAAACAGCTTAAAAATAGGATGAAGTTTGTTAAAGGGATTTTTCTAGCGGAGAGGAGCTTAAATCTAACTCCCAAGTATCTGTCGTAAATAAATAACTTCCGTAAAAAACTTAAAGTTACGGTGGAGGTGTTAGTAATTTTTTCTGGAGGAGGGGGACTAAATATTAACCCTCAATGAGTTATCATGAATAAATAACTTCCGTAAAACAGCTTAAAGTTAAGGTTAGGTTATGTTCCCGCCTTTCTTTAATTTTCGCTTTTTGTATGTATTTTGTCCTTTATCAGTTTTTCACGTTTTTTTTCCGTTTGTTAAGCTTTAACTACTTTTTTCAGGGTTTTTATGATTTTTGAATGTTCCTAATGGTTAGTAATCAGGAATACACAGACTTGGCTCAAAGAAACCAGACATTTTCGTTAGAGGCTCTTAGAGATATCTCTTAGCATAGCTTAAATCTACCTTTAATAAAAACCCTCCCCCCTCGCCCCAAGAAAAGGTTGCTAGGGTTCCCGCCTTTCTTTAGTTTATACTTTTTTGCTTAAGTTTTAATCATAAATAAGTTTTTTTCACGTTTTATTCTGTTTCTTGAGTTTTAGCTGCCTTTTTCTTTAATTTCATGACTTTATAACATTTGTTTTGTTAATAAAGCTTTTTTATATAATAAAAAACTGGGTCTTACAAAGGACTGTCTAGGACAAGAAGGTGCACGTGAAATGTAACCATTTTCCAGCAAGTAATTTTCTCCCTGTATATGAATTATTCCAGAAATAAGAAACAAGCAATCAATAGCTTAATCGATCTGGAAAACCTGCAGAAAATTTTCCACGTGAGGAATAATTTATTTTGTAGAACCTATTTCCCGAATCATCATATTAGGAACAGATTGCTGGTCCAGGCGTCTAACATACTGTACCTATTAGGAATATATTGCTGGTCCAAGTGCCTAGTGCAGATTACCATTGGGGAATTTTTTTTATTTCTAAGGCAGACAATAGAAGAACAAAATGCCTTGAAGAAACTGAATTCTGGAAGGAAAAATCTCTTAATGTATAACCTAACATCCCACGTGTTCACCGTCATTACGTAACAGTCACATGTGCACCACCATTACTTAGTACCCGCGTGTCCGCTACTATTTTGTAACACCCACGTGTGGACCATCCTCAGTTACAAACGGGGGATCCCAACGGCCCTGAAGAAACAAGTCACGCGAGATTGCGTCAGTCTCAATAAATTCAATATATTACGCAATTCCTATTACGTAACAAACACCTTCACCTTGAAGAAAATTTACAACACCTGCGTCTTGACTGAATTGCCGTTAAACTTCTTCTTGATCTTAAACTGTTAAGGAAGAAAAGAGTAACGGGTATGGGCCATTTTAAATCGAAAAAACCTTCACTACTCGAGTGGATTAACAATGTGATAAGTTTGCATAAGAAGTATTCTTTAAAACTCTCATCAAAAGACTTTAAAGATGATCTTTTGGAGATATTTAGAGTACCGGTTGGGGATCCCTTTGTGGGAACTGGACCTGTTTCATTTGAGAAACAGATGGGCTGACGTCCCAGGGTTCCTACTAAAGATCCACCATCCATCAAATCAGCAGTTTTGGACATACCTTGGGTTTTGTTTGGCCTCTGTATGTACTGACTATTCTTGATTGGAGTTGCACGGCAAAACTAAATTTTAATTTTAAACTTTTGGAAAAACTAATTTTTGAACAGGAATAACACAAGAAGGACCACTTTTCTTGTTGTTCAGGACCATACTGAACTACCCTCTAAGATTGCGACAAATGACTTATAAGACTTAGTTGAACAGGTCCCATCATAAAAGGCCCTGGATCTTTAAGGTAATTGAATTAAAAACACAAGTTTTTTTTTATAACTGACAGTAAGGAGCGACATTAAAACTTAAAACGAACAGAAATTGCTCCGTATATGAAAAGGGCTTTCCCTCCTCAACGCCCCAATCTTTACGCTAAAGTTTGACTATTTCTCTTAACTCTATTTTTCAAAACAATTAAAAACTTTAGCGTACAGGGCGGGCCGTTGAGGCGGAAAAGCCCCTTTCATATATGGACCATTTTCTGTTCGTTTTAAGTTTTAATGTCGCTCCTTACTTTCAGTTAAGAAAACTTGTCTTTTTATTAAATTTCTGAACGTTTTTGAATTAATGCACGTTTTGATTTTGGCTCTCGACGCATAAATAATTAAAAGGAAATTGCATATTAATTTTTTTGGCTAAACAGCTCTCTCATAGTTTTAATTGGAAGATTTTGAGAAAAAAGGAGCGGGGGAGGAGGCCTAGTTGCCCTCCAAGTTTTTAATTTCTTAAAAAGGCAACTAGAGCTTTTAGTTTTTTACAAACGTTTTCATCAGTAAAAAATATACGTTACTTTACGACTAGTTATTTAGTTTGGGACGGGGGTCAGTGGGCTGACTCTGTAAGCTCAGCCAGAGTCGACCCAACTCTAAATGGGTACTTGGAGAAATCTGGGGAAGGTAATTAGGAAGGGTGTGTGAAAGCAAAGGATGGTTGGTCCCCAACCCCCGTTGCACTTCCGGGCCGAAGGGCCTTGAAACGGAGATCAGCACCGCCAGTTTCGACCTTAGGGGTCTAGTGCCGTCTGACTTACTTACTATGACGAAGTTCTAAATTCGTATGTTCTTATTACGTATATTAGGGGGTTCAGTCCCTCGTCAATACCTCGCTCTGTACACTAAAGCTTAAATTTTGTCCCAATTCCTGAAGAATGACCCCTGGATCACAAAGGCTGTAGAATAAATAATTGAAATTACTAAAAATACTTTAGAGTAAAGAGCGAAATATTACGAGGAGGTGAGCCCCTCATATGCGTAATACTTACTGTTAGTTTTAACTTCAAATGCTGCTCCTTACTTTCAGTTGAAAAAACTTTTCTTATTTATTTTTGCATTGTTTTTTTAATAATGATGGAAAATCCTGCACCCACTTAATTGAAATTCTCTTTCCCCATGACAAATTCCTCCGTGTCCTCCAATGTGATCCCTCCCTCAGCCTCCTCCCACCGAACCAAAAAAATCTCCCTAAAAACGTCTGTAAACTTCCCAATAACCATTACTATATGCAAATACTGGTCAAAGTTTGTAACTTGCAGCCCCTCCCACGGGGACCGTGGGGGAGTAAGTCGTCCCCAAAAACATAGTTACTTTGGTGAAAAATGAGTGTGGGAGGGGGCCTAGGTGCCCTCCAATTTTTTCAGTTGAAAAGAACTCTAGAACTTTTAATTTCCTTAAGAATAGGCCCTCTTGTAACATTCTAGGACCACTGAGTCGATACGATACACACAAGAGGTTGCCATAAGGTGGATAAATTGTGCCACACTGGAGTCAACTACCGGAAGTCATCAGAGGAAACATCATTGGAAATTTTCCTTTACGTCTAAACGAGCAATTTTAGCGTAAACTGATATTTCCCCGAAAAGGGCGTGAAAAATGTCTTATATATGATAATGCATACCAGAGGGTGCCGCGTGTCAGCCTATGAGTGTCAAATTCTGGGAATTATCCTGCTCTAGTACGTTCCAACAATGAAATAATATGTCCTCGCAGTGCAAATAAAATAATTGTTCAATTAAGTTTATAAGCTTATTTTTGTGGGAGAAAGGATGAAAATGCCTTGGATGCGATATTGTAATCAAGAGATTGCCATCAGATGGGTACATTGCGCCATACTGGGGTCAAGGGTCATGAGGAGAAACGCAATTGCAAATTCTCCTCTAAGTTTAAACAAACGATTTTAGTGTAAACGGATATTTTTGCCGGAAATGCCTGAAAAGTTTCTTATGTATGATAACGCACGCCAGTGGATGCTATGGCGGGGGGGGGGGTACATTATGCCACACTGGAGTAAACTGTAACGAGTCATCAGAAGAAATGCTATTGGGAGTTCTGCTTTAAATTGAAACGAATGATTTTAGTGTAAACAGCTATTTTTTAATCAATAACGTCGGAAAACTTTCTTATGTGAGACAATACATGCCAGAGGATGCCATCGGGTGGGTACATTCCGCGAAGTAGTCGTTGACCCTTATTGTGCAGAATGGCAGTAAACTCCCCCTCCACGGTTTTATGTCAAGATAGGGTGGCTTAAAACATCCTGTTTTGAAGCTCTAGACAATTAAAAATAATTTTCTCTTATATTTTGATCCTGTTTGGGTAAAAATGCATGTTTTATCGCATAAAATGGCAGTAAACATTCCGTGTGTGGCTTTCTGCCAAGATATGGTGGCTTAAAATCTCTTATTCTGAACTTTAAAGAATGAATTGATCTTTTACGGCACAAACTGGCAGTAAACGCCCCTTTGCGGTGGTCTTTTAAGATAGAGTGGCCTAAAACCCTTTGTTCTCGAGCATTATACTATAAAAATCAATTTCCCTGAGATTTCCATCCTCTTTTGGCAAAAATTGATCTTCTATGACACAAATGGCAATAGACACCCCATCTACAGCGGTTTTTCAAGATAGGGTGGCTTAAAACTTTTTGTTAAAAACTTTAGACTATGAAAAATTGATTTCCTTGATATTTTAATCCTGTTTGAGGAAGCATTCACCTTTTATGGCACAAAATGTCAGTAAACGTTCTCTTCAGTAGTCTTTCAAGACAGGGTATCTTAAAACTTCCCGTTTAAGACCTTTAGACTATTGAAATTCGACTTTTCTGATATTTTGATCCTGTTTGTGCAAAATTTGAACTTTTTTGCCACAAAAAACAGTAAACACCTCGCCGTTTTCCAGAGGAAGGGAATAAAATTTAAAGCCCAACAAGCCATCGTAAATACACTTTAAACAGCATCCGTAAAACAGTTTAAAGTTAAGGTGGAAGGTGTTACAGGAATTTTTCTGGCGAAGTGAGACTAAAATATAACGCTCAATAGGCTATCGCAAACAAATTACTTCCATTAAAAAACTTAAAGTTAAAACGGGGATGTTACAGGAAATTTTTCGGGGGAAAGGGGGCTAAATTCTTATACCCAAAAAGTGATCGTAAATAAATAACTTCCATAAAACGGCCTAAATTTAAGATTAGATTTCCGCCTTTCTTTAATTCATGCTTTTTGGCTTATATTTTATACTTTATCGGCCTTTTCACTTTTATTTGTTGGTTGAGCTTCAACTTCTTTTTTCTGTGATTTCATGATATTGTAACGTTCGTGATGCTTGGCAAAAAGCAATGCATAGTCTTGGATCAAAGAAATGAGGCATTTTCATTAGAATCTCTAAGAAACATCTCTTAAAATGGTTTAAATTCACCTCTGGCAGCAACCCTTCTCCTGGAATCAGTTACTGAGATACCTGCCTTTCTTTAATTCATGCTTTTTTGCTTGTATTTCATTCTTTATCTGTTTTTCACGTTTTGGTTTTCTGTTTGTTGAATTTTAACTGTATTTTCTGTGATTTCATGATTTTATAATGTTTGTGATGTTTGGCAATCAAGAATGCACAGTTTTGACTCAAAGAAACACGGCGTTTTCATTAAAACCTTCCAGAAATATCTCTTAACATGGCTTAAATTTACCTCTAATAACAAACTTTTCCCCTTCTCCTGGAATTGGTTGCTAGGGTTATCGTCTTTCTTTAATTCATGCTTTTTGCTTATATTTTATCCCATATCAGCGTCTTTCACATTTTGTTTTTCCATTTGTAGTTTTCACCGCTTTTTTCTGTGATTTCAAGATTTTATAATATTTCTTTGATCAATAAAACTTTTATACACAACCAAAAGTCTGTGTCTTATAAAACCTTCTCTAGGTCGCGTTAGAAAATTAATAACATTTTTTACAAGCAGATTCACGTCAAATGTAACCAATTTCGAGTAATCGATTTCATCCCACTATCTGAATTCTTCCAGACCTAGGAAACAATTAATCAATAGCTTAATCGATTAGGAAAGTGTGCAGCAAATTCTCAACGTGAGGAATATGTTATGTCGTAGAACCTATTTCCCAATTCATATTATTAGGAATAGATTGATGGTGTCTACGCACAGTACCATTTGGATAAATCTCTATTGAATTCTAAAGCGGACAAATTTTGAAGAAAAAGCCTTGAAACAACATAAGACGCGTTGAGAAAAATGAAATCTTGAAGGAGAAATTCTAAAAGAATTATGTAACATCCAACGCGTGCGTCGTCCTTGCGCAATAGTCATTACGTAAAATCCATGTGTGCTGGCCATTACACAACACCCACGTGTGCCATTCTCAGTTACAAACGAGGTTCTCAACGGGCCTTGAAGAAACAAGTCACGCGAGAATGCGTCATTCTCAATAAATCTAACATGTCATACAACTCCTATTACGTAACAAATGCCTACATCTCTAAGAAAATTAATAACAACTCCACCTACATGGAATCACCGTTCAACTTCTACGTGATCCTAAATCTTCAAGCAAGAAAAGAGAACCAGCTATTGGTCATTTTAAATCCAAAAAGCCCTAGCTACTCACCTGAGGCTGAGACGAAGACGGAATCTTGCCCTACATTCCGCCCTCTTCCAACCCACTGCTTTTGCCACATGCCAAGATATGTACGCATATTTGAAGGTACTTTTCATGATCTTGTACCAGCTTCTAACCCTTCAAAAAGCCCTTCTTATGATCTTATCCCCTTATGGGAAAATTAGTAGATACTAGCTTACCAGTCGCGCATTGCTGTGATATTAAAATAAAGGAAATTCAAGGAAAAATTTTCTGCGAAGAATCCCCCCTCCCCCCAAAAAAATTCTTCCGTGGAACATTTCTCCTCCCATTAGCCCACGGAAATTCCCCCCGTGTATTAATAACGATCACTTTTTAACATTTTAAAGAATTTGAAAATTTCCTTTCGTAAACTATTCTCCTCCCAGTCTCCCTCCTCCCCCAGGGAGCATTCTTGCCTGTATTACTATCCCCCCCTCCCCAGAAAATTTCTGCTGACAATTAACCTTCATTAGGGAATCGAATCCATAAATAGAAAAAATTCATAAATCGTGATGCACACGATAATGCTGACAAAAAACGAACAGTTTTTTTTTTTTTTTTTTCAAACGTCATGCTTTTAACAAAGGAGTTAATCGCAGACTGGGTAAAGCTACCCTTTATCCTAAATTTTCATATAATTTTCCTTATTAACTTTAATTACATATGCAAAAAATCGGAAAAGCAAATCTAATTCATTTTAATGTGGAAAATCTCTCCCCTGGGGGAAATCCTATCCAAATGTAAAATAACTATGATATTTTTAAATTCTAAAAGTATTTTTGAATTTCAAATTCTGAGAACTTACTGAATTGAGGAAGTGTGTTATACAGTGAAATTCGTGGTTAATTAAACTGTTATTTGAATATACAAAAAAATGCGAATAGCTTTATCGGAAATAACTATTAATCATTTTTTGCTGAGGGTTTTCTAATTTCATCAGCATAAAAATACTAAGTTCACCTTAAGGAAGGAGGGGGGTAGCTTTATATCTAAAACCTTCGCAAGAACACTGAACAACTTTCTAAAGTTTCTTGGCGATTGGATAAACAATGTAGTAATGCATAAAGGACAGACAGACACATTCGCACTGAGGTTTGTACCTGGAGGGTTGCCTCTAGGTACGAAAATGAATAACTAGAATCTTAAAAAAAAAAAATCACAACAGCAAAAAAATCACCAGGATTACAGTTTAGCTGCTTCAACGGACAACAAGCTCTTGCATTTTAAAATCGCCAATTTAAAAACTTTTGAAGCCTTTAACACTTTTTTATCAATATGACTAAACTGTTTGTTTAGCATATTCAACAGAGACCTCAATGAGATGGTGGTGCAATTGACAAATAGCCTCCCTCAGATATTAAAAATACCTTTATTAAGTCTTCCTCACTCCCTTGCATTTTCCTTAATTGGCACCCTTAGCTCATCTCTCCGACCTCTGAGCCATGGCTAGCGGTGGTCGAACTGAAATAGCGGCTCTTTGTTTTTAGAGATTTTTCTTTGTCTAGTTAAAATCCCATTAATTCCCTGCGAACATAGAAGATAGAGAAACTGATAATAAGATAAATAATATATCCTTACCTTTTTGTCTCAGTTTTATTATAAAAACTAATAAAAGAATAAATCAATAAAAAAAAACATACAAAGTGGTGTATATACAATAACTTGTTCTTGTAGGAAATTTTATGTTGGCGGTAACTACCAAAATTCAGGGAATAAGCTTCAAAAGCAATAAACTATAATGTATTTTTTTTAATGTTAAAAAAAAAGAAAACAAAATCTTCAAATTTAGCAGTTGTGGAAAGGTTAAAAAAAAACACAAAAAAATTCGTTTATGTGCATTTTTGTTACATTTTTACGTGTCAGACATTTTTTTTTTGGGGGGGGGGGAGGATCTTTTGTACCATAATATTAAGTCTGATAAAATAAAAATAATGGATAATTCTTTTGGACTAATACCAAGTTCTAGCAAAATTACACAAACTAAAATGAAAGCAAATATGTATAGCGGAACTATTCTAATAGACACGAAGATGACTATCAATTAAATCCAATTATAACAGTTTATTCAAAAAAGAGCCAAAAACTATGCATACTTTTAATAGTAAAGAAGATCAAGGATTTTTTCAGATTCAGCTTCATACAAGTTTAAACTTAAAACGTGAGATAAAATAAACTATGGAGGAAGTCAAAAGTGAGTATATACTGAAAATGTTTTGCCTTCTTTTGCAGTCTATGAGGATATGCCCCTCAAGTTAAAGGTTGTAATTTCCATACTTTTTCTTACATCTTTGTTTATTTTATTCCTTGGGTTTACAATTTTTGCTTTTTAGTATGTATATTAATGTCGTTTGTTCAACTAACCCTGGAGTCTTGCGAAGGACATTTTTGTTCCAAGTCTCTTTTTTTCTCTTTTTATTTAAAGACTGTTGGGTTAAGTTGGGTTAAAGGTATAAATTTATATTTTGAAACCCGAAATGAAACCCCAAGAAAAAATACAATGTATAATTATCCCAAATCATAACATAAGATGGCTTGGCTACACTTAGTTGTCCGTTGTGATATAACAGCAGTAGCAGAAAGTGATCTTAGAAGAAAGAGGAAACAGAAAAAATGCTTCGAATAATAGAAAAGCCACCCATGTTAACAAACTATGAGACAGTTTTATAATCCGAAAGCCTATGCCTATATTCTTAAAAAAGAAACTAGATCGATGAGTTAGTTTTAACTGCTAAAACATAGGACTACAAAATACCACAAAAATAGTTTTAAACACAAAAAGAAAGGTAATTTTTCAGGTAAAACGGTTACAACATAGAAAAATAATTGCAAAAGTCTGAAGCGAATAAACAAAAAACTTCTTGTCACGTGATATCACAGTCACATTTAATTCGATTCTTGAACTCCTTTTGATTTGGTTGACATTTTCTCTCTGTGAGCTGGAAAAATCTTAGGAACGGCGACAAGGGCCAAAATTGTTAGAACATGCAGGTACCAATATAAAGAACTGAAAGAGAAAAAAAAGCTAGCAAGTAGTAATTACAAAATAATATTTTTTTTGAGTAGTTGACAGCCATTCTGCAAAACTAATCTTCTTTCATAATAAGATTTAAGGAACCAAATAGTCCAACAGAAAAATTCACAACAGACCAGTTTGCTAGATTGATATTTCGAATGTTTGGCAACAAACAGGTACATTAAAATAAGAAACGCGACCTCTGCAATCTATACAAAACTATCAACTACTCTGGCTAAATCGTGAAATAACTCATGGTTACCCAGCTTTTGAAATATTTAAATTTGACGTGAATACTTCAAGCCTTAGAGATGGCATTTCAGATCTCAATATAGTTGGTAACTGTAATTAGTGGATGTTGTTTCACGACACAAAGCTGAAATTTCCGCTCATAGATTTCTTAGAAGTTCCCGCTGGAAAATTATCTGAAAAAGGGGGGGGACGATGACTAGTGGCTCATTAATGTGTACTATGCATGGTGTCTATGCACGAATTTACACATACAAAAAGTTTGGAATTATACGGGCTAAAATCATATTCAAAACTTGGAATTATAGTTAGGTTTAGTTATTAAGTTTTAAAATACTGTTCTATCACTTCAACTGTTTATAATTTGGAAAGTAGTAAATTTTTGCTGTTTTTAAATAATCTTATTATATCAGTAAATGGCATCACTTTTAAATTAGCGCAATATGAAAATGAGCAGACTCATCACCGAAGACTACGTTATATACGATGGCCTCATTTAGGAAAAAAGGGGGAGGTGTTCAAAGGGCATAATGGAATCTATTGGCAAATATTTTGCGCTTTCCCATTTGGTCAGTCTTTTTCCATTCCATTTATTATGCCAACTGGTTGGTCATTTTTACTGTTGGGTGATATTGTTATTAAAAGTAATTGAGAGCTTCCGGGAATTCGGTAGTAGCCTGATTCACTTTGTCTGAAACTTCAAAAAGGTGACAAAATGCTTTTTGAAAAATAAAGAAAAGCAAGGAAAAAGTACTAAATTACTTTACTACGGAACAGCAGAAATTCCCACATTTTCTGGCTCAATAATTCGATAATATGATGTCTGATCTAGTTTTGGTCAGATATATGGCGATGATCTAGTTTCGGTCAGAAATATGGCTATGAAATATTTTTTTTTTATTTATTTTAACTTCAGGTACTTTAAGCGAGAAAAAGCCTGGGGTAATGATAGAAAAAAAAAATTCAAAAAGCTATGTTGACTAT